>NW_028270148.1:45110139-45411222 GCF_037043375.1 Chiloscyllium plagiosum
ATAGTCATTGAGTAGAAATCCCTTTGTGGCATTTTTGAAGTTGTGAATGGTTCTTTATAAATGATTCTTTACATTGTTGTGTGAAGTGACAAATATGTTATTCTTTTCTACACTGAAACTTAAAACAATTCTGTAGCTTCTAACATGATATTTCATAATATACTTATGGGTTACAGAGGAAATCACTCCAGAAATTGCATTTATTTACTGTTTTTATCATAATTGATTAATATATCCCACAGTAATAATAAATCAATATAATATTCATGTATTATATTGCCAATGCAGTATTATAAATAATTTAACTCTGAATACTTGTATTTGCTCTAGTTTATATAGCAAGCTGTTAAGGGGCTGCAATGAAAATACCTTCTAGCAGCATAGTTCTTGTAATATGATGTTGTACCTTACAAGTCAATTGTCATATCCAGCATTAATCCCCTTTATGCTTTACCACAAGGCCTCCACCTGACAAAGTAGCTGAGAATGCTGTTGCACAATGATAAGAAATATTTGAGGTCATGTTTTCTTGAAGAAGCATTTCCTCAGAGTTCATTCGTGGATGTAATTCACTGCCAAATATTTGACAAAATAACTGAGAAAACCGAACCTATATTTAAGTCACATGAATGAAAACAATCTTTAGGTTGATTGCAAAATTTCGAGTGGTAAATACTGGAGATAAGATTGTTTTCAATAGGTATATAACTGCATACATTTTGTGTTAGTATGTTAACTCTTAAACATGGCCTGTGTACATTTAAGTTTTAAATTGTTCCCAAGCAAATTATTTTGTTTTGGCTTGGAGTGCTGGGGGACAAATTTACATTTCATGAAACAGATTGAAAAACGTAATCTTTTGCAAAAATGTTCTCTATTCCCAGAACCATGTTTAAATGAATATTGCTTTATTAGCTCTGATTTTCAGTTGCAAGGTTTCTATATTTGACATTTCGATGTAACATCCTGCATTATTCCATCATGTACGTCCTATAGAAATGACAGAACAGGAAAATCAAGTTATTTGGCATTGAGCATGCTACAGTATCACCAGGAAAATATTTTTAACCTGCAGCTTGCCAGTATTTGGCTATCAACTTTCTGAAATGGAAATGGCCGTTTCTGTTCTGTATTTCAATCGTTTCTTTCATTTCTTTTAAACTTTAAAATAGATTCAATTAAAACTTCCTTAGTGGCATTAAATTTATTAACCAGTGAACCACTGCTAAATAATGTGAGCAATTTGGTTAATTATCTTAACCATTGAGAAATTGTCATTGACCCTCAATAAATAATGCAAATCAGATAACTCAGGCATTGCAAAGTTTTTGCATCTATCAGCTTAACAAAAAAAAGTGATTTTAATTTCATCATGAAAGTTAATAGAACATAAATATTTGTCAAACACGCTTTTTATAATAAAAGGGCAGGTGAAAAATCTAGAAAAAGTAAGATTGCGCGCAAGTATTTTTGTAAACTTGCAGTGCGGGAAATATTATTTTCAATTTGTATAGTATTTGTCTTTTGTTACTTCTTAATTGCTTGGGGCTCAAACTGCATTTGAATGAAAGTACAGGAGTGTGACTTCCTTTCAGAATATCAGAGTCACTTTGAATTGGCTCCTAAAAGATGCAGCAGCTATGGACAAGAAAAGCACTACCCTTCAGACATTGTTTTCCTTTTGGCCCTATTATAATTGCATGACGTCTTGCCAAACTTTGGTTAAAGGTATAATTTATGAATGATTTTTAAAAAATCAAAAGTAACTGCAAATGTTTGAAATCCAAAACAGAAAATTTTCATTCTGGGCAATTGTGTTTGCATCTCTAAAGGGAAGTATAATTCAATGATTCGGGGTGATTTTTCATCAGAATTCAGGTAATTGCAATGAGAGTAAGTGAGATGGCACTCCATAGAGTATATACCTCCATCCCACTCTATCTGTCTACATTATTACAATAATAGAAGTTTTCCTTGAGGCTTTTCTCTGCCTGGTTGATGCACAGTAACTACAAAGCTGATTAAGACCTTTCAATCACTGAGAGGTCTTCAGGCCAATCCATAACCAACAACCTACTCATAAAGCTCTAATCACATCAAAGATAGCTCCTACAACAGACAATCCACAACATTCAAACGTAATTATTATCATTCTCAACGGTGTTATGGACCAGATGAAAGCCCTCAAAACATGTCAAGGAGATAGCCGAGAACCTAATGTTTTCTTATTTTAAAGACAAGTGCCAGGCATTGTGAGCCCGGATGCAATTCGATTGGTCAAACTGTCAGGCTTGAAGCAAAACATCCTTTATTCATACACTATATTTAAATACAGACAAAATAGGAGAAAAAATTTGGCTTAACCATAACTCTAATGAAATACTTAAAGTTATAAGGTACTCATTAACTATTCAAATATTGTAAAATCCCATAATCACACCTTTGGCAAAGGCAAGTGCAGTAGCATAGATTGTCTCACATGGAATTTTAGCAGCAGGAAGAAAACTCAAGCTTTTAGCTGTAGCAAACAGAGAAAGATATAGCAGCTTTCACAACTCCAGCAGCTATTGAAAGCTAAAACTAAATTCTTGGTTCCATGGGAGTTTGACACCACCCATTCAGGCTGCTTCTCTTGTTCCAACTTTTAAAGAAAATCCCAATGCCTCACAAGCTGTTTACTTTGTTGGCTTAATGCAGACTGCTTTACACCTCTGTTTCAATCTCTCTTCATAAGTAAAAAGACAAAATATATCTCTTAAAGCCATAGTATTGTCACAATAGAACAACCCACTAAATTCTAAAAGAGAAACTAAATTCTGTTTTCCTTCCAATGTTTTCAAATCTTAAAACAAGATCCAGGACCCGAATCTCATTCTTTGTCTTTGTAAATAAAAGCTAATTACTTGTTCCGTCAATTGTTCTCTATCAGTGTACCAAGTGCCATTGAAATTTATCCATTAGTGTTTGAGATTTGTTGCTTACAGACAATTGTGACAGTAAACAGGGATGAAAACATTACCAATCCCTACCTTTACGCTTTCTCTCTCTCGAATTTAGTTATTTCCAGTTAGTCAATCTAAGAACACTCAACTTCTACCTAAAAGACAATATGATGAAAATATGAGAGAGAAAAGTAAATGCAGAGATATAAGGGGATATAAGGAATAAAACTACGTAATATGTTGTTTTGAAGGACAATGCAGACTAGAATGGCCAGATGACCTTTCTCTGTTTTGTATTTTTTGATGACTTTGTAAGCTGACTTTTAATGTTTTGACCCACTCACAAATGGGAGGTTGGCAACACATTGAGAAAATTGGAGGTTTGATCAGTGATTTGTCAAGGGCTTTTTAAGTCAGCTAAAGGAACAGCACCCACTTCCTGTTGTCTCAACCTTGTGGAATTGTGTTCAAATAATGTATAAAATTGGTGAGTGGTGAAAATAGCCTCTTTATTCAACAAAAGCAGTACCACAAGTTTGAGGCAACAATAGAATCCTGAAATACAGTTCTTACAATGGCCTCTTTATACACAGTTAACAATCACACAACACCAGGTTATAGTGCAACAGGTTTATTTGGAAGCACTAGCTTCATCAGGTGGTTGTGAAGCAGAATGATAAGTCACAGAATTTATAGCAACAGGATTGCAGTGTCATGGAATGCAATATTAACCAAAGTTAGCTTAAACTGGAGCGTGTCTAGTGGAAATTCACACAGATGATCCCTGGAATAGTAGGCCTAACATACGATGAACAGCTGAGGATTGTATTCATTAGCATTTAGAAGGTTGAGGGGAGATCTAATAGAAACTTACAAGATAATACATAGCTTAGAAAGGGTGGACGCTGTGAAGTTGTTTCCGTTAGGCAGGGAGACTAGGACCCATGAGCACTGCCTTAGAATTAGAGGGGGTCAATTTTGAAAGGAAATGAGGAGACATTTCTTCAGCCAGAGAGTGGTGGGCCTGTGGAATTCACTGCCACGAAGCGCAGTGGAAGCTGGGACATTAAATGTCTTCAAGGCAGAGATTGATAAATTCTTGATCTTGCAAGGAAATAAGGGCTATGGGGACAGTGTGGATAAATAGAGTTGAAATGCCCATCAGCCATGATTAAAGGGCAGAGTGGACTCAAAGGGCCAAATGGCCTTACTTCCACTCCTATGTCTTATGGTCTTAATTATCAAATCTTTCATCTTTTATAATAATGATATTAGTTTTGTTTCCTTCATATGTAAATCCCAAGATAGCTTTAACAATAGGTGCCATGTCATCTCAGATAATGCATTGAAGGTGTGATGTTAAAGTTTGTCTGTGTCCCAATGTTGGGTCAGACTGATTCTATTTCTAAAATACACAATCTCACATGGATTTATGTAGTTTTGAGCAAAATAAAATGTAATTCTGCAAGTACAAATTCACCCCACAATCTTACATGTGTATGCGTGCAGTGAGTGTGTGCATGTGGGTGCCTGTGTGTGTGGGAGCGTGAGTGTCTGTGAGAGAGTGTGTGTATGTGTATGTTTGTGAGTGTAGTGGGGTATAAGTCTGTGAGGGGGTGTGTGTCTGGGTGCGAGTGTGGAGTGTGTCTGTGTGAATGTATGAGAGAGAGCTTGTGTATGACAGAGGGTCCTCATGAATGTATGGGTCTGTAGGAATGTGTGTGTGTGTGTGTATATGAGGGAGTGTATAGTGCAGTGGGGTCACCTGCAGTGTGACATGAACCCAAAGTCACAGTTGAGGCCATCCCCATGGGTACTGAACTTAGCTATCAGCCTCTGCATGGCCACTTTGCGTTGTTGCCTGTCCCGAAATTCACCTTGGTGGATGGTCACCCAAAGGCCAAATGTCCCAGACCACTGAAGTATACTCCAAAAGGGAGGGAACACTCCTGGCTGGTGATTGTTGTCCAGTGTTCATTCATCTGTTGCCGTAGCCTCTGCTCAGTCTCGCCAATGTACCATGCCTCAGCACTTCCTTGCCTACAATTTATGAGATAGATAACATTGGCCGAGTCACATGGGTATCTGACACGTACGTGGTGGGTGGTATCCCCACGTGTAATAGTGATATTCATGTTGACACGCTGACACGTCTTGCAGCGTCTACCATGACAGAGTTGTATGGTATTGTCCTGAAAGCTGCAAACAATGATCTGTTTGAGGTTTGGTGTTTGTTTAAAGGCGAGAAGTGGAGGCGTTGGGAAAGCCTTGGCGAGGTGTTCATCTTCATCGATAATGTGTTGCAGGCTGTGAAGAACATGGCACAGTTTCTCGGCTCCCGGGAAGTACTGAACAATGAAGGATACCTGATTGGTTACAGCTCATGTCTGTCTCCTGAAGACATCATTACGGTTTCTCGCTACAGTTTGTCGGTACTGGTAGTCAATGAGTTGAGCATCGAACCCCACTCTTATGAGTACATCCTTGAGTACTTCCAAGTATCCATCATGTTCCTCCTTATCTAAACAGATCTCGTGTGTTTGTGTAGGGCTTGTCCATCAGGATTGGCTGTTTAATATGCGTAGGGTGGTAGCTAGAGAAGTGTAGCATCATGAGGCTGTCCATGGGTTTGCGGCAGAGTGAGGTGCTGAGGTGTCTATCCTTGATGGAGATGCATGCGTCCAAGAATGAGACAAATACTAAAGAGTAGTCCATAGTGAGTTTGATGGCGGGATGAAACTCGTTGATATCACTGTGTAATTGTTTCAGTGACTCCTTGCCGTGGGCCCAGAGGAAGAAAATATCATCAATATATCTGGTGTATAGTGTTGGTTGGAGGTCCTGTGTAAAGAAGTTCTTATACAAAGTTCTAACATCTAATAAAAGTTCATCATTATGAAGTTACATTGTTTTATCTATAGTACACAAAGGTTTGAGGAAACAGGAGATGGCCTAAACATTTGTTAAATGCTACCTGTTACTCCTGACAGGATTAATTAAGAGGTCTGTCTGGTCTGCTTGTATAATTAAGAGATGTTAGTTCTTTTGTCTTTAAGTTAGTAAACGTTAGTTAAAATACGAGGTCTATATGCTTTAAGTAAGTTAGAAATTGTACCTGTATTAATAAAAGAATGAAGGATATTAAACTGATTGCTGCGGCTGGTTGTGAGATGGTTTACTATTTGCTGGCATGAGTTTCATTCATTCATGCAATTTCACATATGCACTGTTTTGTCAGTTAAGGGGATAGTGGCCCTGTTAAAAGGTATTCAATAAATACATAAACTGTTTGGTGTTTTGTAATCTATTCATGTCCAAGAGACAGTTAGTAAGGGCTGATTAATATTACACTATAATGCTTCATGGAGACTTGATGGGGATGGTATTGTTTATAATATTGACATTTATTCAGAGGCAGCTTTCGAACTAGAAATAGGCCTGATAAGGGTTAAAGGTACGAAGAAGTAGTAGTCAGTTGAAAGGGATGTTTTCATTTTAGTCTATACTGTATTAGTAAAATATACTACAAAACCATGATTTTATGAATGAATGAATGAAAGAAACCATGTTATAGTAAGGAGTTATGAATGAATCAAATGAGGATGTGGTGTTATTAAATATAGGCACATGAGAGTGGGTTAGTAAAGAGCTATGAATGAGTAAATGTAAAGTGCTTGTGAGTGGGTTAGCAAAGAAACCTAAAATACAATATCTCACAACCTATTAAAATGAGTTGGGCCTGTTGTGATGATGATCCATATCACAACTGTCTCACTCACAGCTCTCTTCTTTCTCTATTTGAAAGAAAAGAGACAATAGAGCACCAGGAAAGGACAGAGAACTTGGTAGCCTACCAGTGATATCAGTGGAGGAGCAGGAGATAGAGATATGCCTAGGATGACCATTGGCAATTATGATGTTTCCTAGCTACTTACTTCTCCAGTGAGGGGCAAGAGATCATAAAGCCACAGTCACATTGATTTAATGTGGCAGAGTTCTCCAGTGGTTGGTACCATTGCTTTTCTTAATACCTATATATGTTCGTGATTAAGAACTAAGCTTACAGGACATAATTTTAAAAACCTGTTGGACTATAACCTAGTGTTATGTGATTTTTAACTTTGCAGTTGACATTAAACTTGGGAAATATTATTAAATGCAAGTGACATGGTGATAAATCCCAAGAAAACATAAGATAGTCTGATAGAATGGGAAGGCAAAAGTGAGGACTGCAGATGCTGGAAATCAGAGTCTAGATTAGAGTGGTGCTGGAAAAGCACAGCTGTTAGGCAGCATGCAAGGAGCAGGAAAATCGACGTTTCAGGCAAAAGCCCTTCATCAGGAAGGCATTTGATAGATGAAATTTAATGCAGGAAAGTGTGAAGTGTCATGCCGCATTGAGGTGGTGCATTGGAAATCAAGCTCTGCTGTTCCTGAATTCATCTCAAAAGTTAACGATTTTATCAAAGAGGGCAAAATTCTCCAATTCACAGAAAGCATTGGCCAGGTTTCTGTATTTAACAAGGATGGCTATTAATTACGTGTAAATAGATTCTAGCTACAAGTAAACAATGATCAACCATTGACATAAAAGTCTATTAGTTTCAACTCTATCGTCCTTATAAAACTCGTCTGACACAAACAGACAAAAAAATTGGTGTTATGAGTAGAGGGGAAAACTGAGAAGGCAGATCAATGGTCATGTCCATAGGGTTTGCTGAATGATCCATTTGTCTTGCCAGGGCTTTTACTCCTCAATTTCTCTTTTCCAGGTACCTTCATTTCCTTGCAAGAGGCACAGAGCAACTGGTTCACCATCTATAAAGTCTCTGTCTTATTGATTAAAAGCAACAGCTTATGGCAACTAGTCAGGGGAAATTATTGGCTCTCTTCAGACTTGAGATAATTTTTACTACTTAGAGAGAGACACCATCTCTCTTTTCTGGAAGTCTGAAGACTTTTAACCCTTTTGTTCATTTCTTCAAGCTGGTCAGATGCCTGGAAGCCAATCATATGTTGGCAGACAGAACGACACTGTCACTGACAACTGGTCACCACTCCACAGACCAATCAGCTCATGATTGCTAGCTCAATCTCCCTTTGTACACATACCCTGGCTGCAGTCCACCTTCAGTAACTCCCTCCCCTGCTTCAATAAGCAGCATGTAAATAGACTCATAGTGAGTACTGGTAAATTGTTTTTAAAAATGGGAGCAACCCTTCCAAAAACCTTGTTTTTTCAACTAAATCAACTGCGCAATAAGGATAATCTTTTGGGGAAAAACATGCTTGGAAATACTACGGGTAAAAGACCAAATTGCCATTTGGTTTGCCCACCAGAGCAAGGGCATGTGCAAGGTTGTCTTGGTGGCTTTCTGCTAGAATTTCATTCTCCCAACATAGCATATTGTGCAACATACATTTCCTTTTTGAAGGAAATCAGTGACCTTCTTGTGAAGCCTCTGTGACAAATTATGTCAGAACATAACATGAGGCTTTACAGTGATGGATGTAAGAGTTCGGGAGTATGATTATACTATACAAGACTTTACACTGTGTTTTGTAACAAAATACACGTGACAGTAAATAAACAAATCAGTAGGAGCAGGAGTAGGCCGTCTAGCCCCTCGAGCCTGCTCTGCCATTCAATAGGTTTATTGCTGTCCTTTTCGTGGACTCAGCGCCACTTATCTGCCCATTTGCCATAATCCTTAATTATTTACTGTTCAAAAATTCAAATATCTTTGCCTTAAAAACATTCAATGAGATAGCCTCAACTGCTTCACTGGGCAGGGAATTCCATAGATTCACAACCCTTTGAGTAGAAAAGTTCCTCCTCAACTCAGTCCTAAATCTCCTTCCCCTTTTTTGAGGCTGTGCCACTAGTTCTAGTTGCACCGGTCAGTGGAAACAACCTTTCTGCTTCTATTTATCTATTCTCTTCATTATTTTACATGTTTCTATAAGATCTCCCTCATTCTTCTAAATTCTAGTGCTAGTCTACTCAATCTCTCTTCATAAGCCAAACCTCTCAATTCCGGAACCAACCTAGTGCAGAACATTTGTACTGCAGAACAAACACTACATTTCTCATTCTTCTAACAGGGCTATATTGGAACAGATCACTGGTTTCCTTAAGATGAGGTTTCAATGGCAGGATTACTCCAGTGGAGTCCTGTCAAATAGCCAAGACAGAATATGAAAGCTCATTGTGGTATACTGTAACTTTCATAATTGGTGCTAAGAACCTTCCACCACTGGTAGCCCTTCAATGTTTCAGAGTGGCTGTAAATTGAAAAGATACTCTGAAATGCTTGAGCATGCTCGAGAAAGTGAGAGGCAGTGTTTTGTCCAGCTTTCCTTCAAGCTATGAAGGAAAACATAAATGGACATACAGACCGCTCATTGTACCTTTACCAGCATTGAATAGCAGTGCACTCCCTTGAAAAGCTGATCAATAGAATTAATCCATTCCCTCAGAGATTTGTGCAATCATCACTGATCTTGTATTCAACTCACAAGGTGGATGGAAGAATAAATGATCTGTTCAGGATTGGCCTGGCATAATCCTTGCATATTGCTTTTCGCTTCAGTGTTGCTCTCATCAAAGTGCAATATCTTGGCTGCAGTCAACAGTGTCATGATTCAATGATCCCTAATATCTGAGGCTATCTGCAGTCAAGGACTCAGTTGTGAAAGATGAGCAATGCTTGACTATTACATCTTCCTTCATCCTTGGGATGTCTGAAGAGTTTGCTCATCTCTCACATGGATGCAATTTAACCAGGTACAAAGACACAAAAATAGATATTTTAAGAGTGTAAGTGCATTTGTATTTACAAAAATGTATGATAATTTATGTGGGTCCTCAGTAAGTGTTTTCCGTCCTTTCCCTCTCACTGTGCCTTGGTACAGTCTGGATTTACACAACCTGAATGGTGGAAGCCTGACCTATGGTTGCCCTGTTGGTCTGGATGGTTGTTTCACTTCCTAACAATACACAACATTGTCTATCACTATCCAGAGCAGCTAAACATATACACAAGAAATTACAAAGCCATTCTGAGAGTACAGCTCTCATTAGAAACACAAAAATATGATAGCAATGCATAACTGGCAACATAAAGAGGATACTGATTGAATCATTTGGTGACCACTTGAAACTGCAAAAAGAAATGTTAAAAAATTCTCACTATGTTTGATCAATAAAACAAAGTACATTGCACTATGTATGTAAAAAGATCCTGTTTGCGAATAAATCAAGTCAAAATAACTAAAGTCAAGGAATGCTGAGCGCAATATAACAACATTAACAAGAATGAAAACGTGCTTTTATATATTGTCTTCAAGGTAATGAAGCATCCTTTATATAATAAGACAAAGACCCATTCCAAACAAAGGAAGACGTTTGAGGAGGAGTGAACAAAACTTTGTCAGAGGGCCTTACAGTAAGTGGGAGGAGTTTCTTGAAGGTACTGACTTGCACTTGGATATGCTTCTAGTGTCAGGGAAGCCAGTACCCTAAACCATTTCACTCAAAGGCCAGTCTCCACAGGTAAATGTAGCCAGTGAGTATTGGTGAAGTGTTTAATAATCACAATCATACACTTGCATTGCTTTCCAGCAGGAGTCAAATAATAATGATCAAAAATGCAATACTGAATAATTACCTTTTTTGCACATTAATGGCACTAGCATCAATTGAAGTGCACAGGAAGAACAACTAATTCAATTGAAGCCAAATCTTTATGGATCCAGGTTGTTTATTTAGCCTTGAGGCAATAGGATAAATGTGATACAATAAGTTGCCATTATTATACTGAAGACAAGTGCACTGGTGGCTGTCAGGTAATGGAAAATGCAAAGAAACTCTAAGGTGAAATGATGGATGTCTTATAGAGTGTTCACTGCAGTGATTCTGCCAATGCCCACACTGCTTATAAAAAAAACCTACTGTGGGTTATGACATAATCTGAACAGCTTGTTTAAACTGATCCCTTGAAAGGAAGTTATTGAGAATCAGATTGACATTAAATGTTTTCAAATAGGCCTACATCAATTTCAAGACAATGGACAGTTGCTTTGCCAAGAATAACAGTGGGTGTGACCTCAGAATGTGGGAAAGAAGAGAACACAAAAGGTGACTGATGCTGAATTAAATCAAAAGCATAGTTAGCTCTGTTTTAAATACTGGAATATTTGAATTAAATCAACTATTATGGGATTGATTTTCTTACAAGTAGAAACATTTCCATTAAAAGGACTGAAGTGTCCAGGTGGTGTCCAGGCATGATTGGCATTTTAAAATTTTTAAAAAATTCTTGTTTACATATTGCTTGATTTCCCACTGTGTGCTTTTACACAGTTGCAAACTCTCATACAAATGGGAATAATATTAACATTTATCACCAGGAAAATAATGGATGAATGAATAGAATGAGACTTTGGAACAGTGCTTATAAAGTTCTTTTATAAACAGGCTGCATGAGGTCAGAATTCCTCTGCATGGGTGAGGCTGCTGAGAAAAGACTGCATATCCCTTCAAAATTTTCCACACCTCAATGATTCTGTTTTGAATAATGAGAACAGCACACCAGATTTGGTGATTTAAATCTCTAGTTCACCTCTCTCTGGTGGGAATGTATGTGTGTGTGCATGTGTGTGTAAATTACTGTGTGAGCTAGCCATACCGTGAAAGAAGAAAATGAAAAGATTCACTCAATCATGTATTGCTCAAAAAATGTTGCTAAATGCTGTACATTGTTCAACAAATGTATTTTGAAAATCAATACAGTACATTGTGCACTTTATAAAAACATTCAATATTGAGGCACTTCCTGGAATTTAAATACTATCAGAAAATAAATGCATAAACTTATCACAATTGAAGTCTCCAAAATCCAAATTAAAATTCTATTGCATATTAAAAGCAAAGATAATTTAATTTATTACCTGAGATGTGCTTCTTTTGTCTAATTAAGTAAACTAGTGTTATGTAGGCCCAGATCATATTTTGCTTTGCAATCATTGGACAGCTTTGATATTTGACGAAACACTTAGCAGCAGGAGCAGTCAATTCAACCAATCGAGCCTCCTCTGCCTTTCAATACGATCATGGCTGATCGCATTTTGGCCTCAAATCCATTTCATGGTGGCTCTCCATAACCTTTCAACCCAATACTGATCAAAAACCTGTCTATCTCAAATTTACTCAATGTCCCAGCATTCACCACATTCTAAGGTAATGAATTCCATAGATTCACGACCCTTTGGGGGAAGTAATTTCTCCTCATGTCTGTTTTAACTGGGTTTTCAGTTATCTTAGGTAAAAACAATGACTGCAGATGCTGGAAACCAGATTCTGGATCAATGGTGCTGGAAGAGCACAGCAATTCAGGCAGCATCGAGGAGCTTCAGCAAAATCAGTTATCTTAAAACAGTGACATCTTGTCTAGATTGCACCACACGAGGAAACATCTTTTCTACATCTAATTTGTCAAGCCCTTTAGCGTCAATTAGATCACCTCTCATTCTTCTAAACTCCAGAGAGTATAGGGCAAAACTGGTCAAACTTTCTTCATAAGACAAATCCCTCATCTCTGGTATCAATTTAGTGAATCTCCTTTGTAGTGCCTCCAATAAAACTATATCCCTCCTCAAGTATTTTTACAAAATTGCATGCAATTCTCCAGATGCAGTTTCACTAATGCCTTGAACAATTGTGGCAACACTTTCTTATTTTTACACTCTTTTCCTTCAGCAATAAATGCCTCATTCCATTTGCCTTCCTTGTTACCTGCTGTGCTTCCATACTAGTTTTCTGTGATTCATGCATGAGAACATCCAGATCCCTCTACACCAAAGCACTCTGAACTTTCTCTCCATTTCGATAATAAATTGCCTTTCAGTTCCTCCAGTCAAAATGGACAACCTCACATTTATTCATGTTAAACAATATCTGCCTAATTTTCATCCACCCACCTAATGTATCCATATCCAATTGTAAACTTCTCATTTTTCATTTCATGTGGTACCTAGCTATGTACACCTTGCTAACCAGAAAAAGACCCATTTAACTTGACTCTCTGATTTCTGTTGGTCAGCCAATCCTTTGGGGTGGCATAGTGGCTCAGTGGTTAGCACTAATGCCTCACAGCACCAGGGACCTGGGTTCAATTCCTGCCTTGAGCAACTGACTGCTTGGAGTCTGCATGTTCTTCCTGTGTCTGTGTGGGTTTCCTCCCACAATCCAACAATGTGCAGGTAAAATGCTAAATTGCCCATAATGTTAGGGGTAAATATAGGATAGGGGAATGTGTCTGGGTGGGTTAAGACCATAAGACCATAAGACATAGGAGTGGAAGTAAGGCCATTCGGCCCATCGAGTCCACTCCGCCATTCAATCATGGCTGATGCGCATTTCAGCTCCACTTACCAGCGTTCTCCCCGTAGCCCTTAATTCCTCGAGACAACAAGAATCTATCAATCTTGGCCTTGAAGACATTTAGCGTCCCGGCTTCCACTGCACTCCGTGGCAATGAATTCCACAGGCCCACCACTCTCTGGCTGAAGAAATGTCTCCGCATTTCTGTTCTGAAATGACCCCCTCTAATTCTAAGGCTGTGTCCACGGGTCCTAGTCTCCTCGTTTAACTGAAACAATTTCCTAGCATCCACCTTTTCCAAGCCATGTATTATTTTGTACGTCTCTATTAAGTCTCCCCTTAATCTTCTAAACTCCAACGAATACAATCCCAGTATCCTCAGCCGTTCCTCATATGTTAGACCTGTCATTCCAGGGATCATCCGTGTGAATCTCCGCTGGACACGTTCCAGTGCCAGTATGTCCTTCCTGAGGTGTGGGGACCAAAACTGGACACAGTACTCCAAATGGGGCCTAACCAGAGCTTTATAAAGTCTTAGTAGTACATCTCTGCTTTTATATTCCACCCCTCTTGAGATAAGAGACAACATTGCATTCGCTTTCTTAATCACGGACTCAACCTACATGTTTACCTTTAGAGAATCCTCGACTAGCACTCCCAGATCCCTTTGTGCTTTGGCTTTATTAATTTTCTCACCATTTAGAAAGTAGTCTATGCTTTTATTCTTTTTGCCAAAGTGCAAGACCTCGCACTTGCTCACGTTAAATTCCATCAGCCATTTCCTGGACCACTCTCCCAACCTGTCAAGATCCTCTGTAGCCTCCCCACTTCCTCAGTACTACCTGCCTGTCCACCCAACTTCGTATCATCGGCAAACTTCGCTAGAATGCCCCCGGTTCCCTCATCCAAATCGTTAATATATAATGCGAACAGCTGTGGCCCCAGCACCGAACCCTGCGGGACACCGCTCGTCACCGGCTGCCATTCTGAAAAAGAACCTTTTATCCCAACTCTCTGCCTTCTGTTAGACAGCCAATCCTCAATCCATCCCAGCAGCTCACCTCGAACACCATGGGCCCTCACCTTGCTCAGCAGCCTCCCGCGTGGCACCTTATCAAAGGCCTTCTGAAAGTCCAGATAGACCACATCCACTGGGTTTCCCCGGTCTAACCTACTTGTTACCTCTTCAAAAAATTCCAACAGGTTTGTCAGGCATGACCTCCCTTTACTAAATCCATGTTGACTTGTTCTAATCAGACTCTGCTCTTCCAAGAGGGTTGCTCTTCAGAGGGTCAGTGTGGACTAGTTGGGCCACAGGGCCTGTTTCCATACTGTAGGGAATCTAATCTTTATCCAAGCTAATAAATTACCCCAATCTCATGTGATCTTACCTTGTGTATGAGCCTTTTTGCAGAGTCTTATCAAATGTCATGTGAGAGTTCAGATATACTATGTTATCACCTTAATCCACCATTATTCACCTTGCTTATATAAAGTCGACTTATAACAATTTGACATATCCTGTTAAAGCTGAGATATCTGGAGATGCTGGCAAAATATTAGAACCCAATATGAAGGTTTTGAAAGGTACAAGAGAATTGTGTGAAACAGTCAGATGCAATTTACAATTTTAGCATAACTGGCATTTTACAAACATACATGTAGATTTAAGTTTGGATTTTTGTGGAGTCAAGAACACTCCACAGGTGCTCAGAAATGGTGATAATAACAAATTACGGAAAACATGCCCCTATGGCTGACAGATCCAACATTGACAGGTAGGGGAAAAGAGGCTGGCTGATGATCACAGATGGGGGAATGCCAAACTCCATTTTGACTATTGCGAAGGCCATATCCCATAGTGTGGAAATTCTGCATTTAAGAAGTAGATGTAAATATTTGTATTGTGTAAAAAGAACTGTTTGACTGTTGTCATCTAAAGTTATTTAATTCTTGGCTCATTTGAAATAAAACAAAAAGGGGCTTCAATTGCCATTATGTTTTTTTTTCGTGATCAACCTGTTCAGATATGTTATGACACACCCCTGAAGCAGGTGGGACTTAAACCAGAGCCTCCCAGTCCAGGGGTAGGGACACTACCACAGCATGACAAGAGGGCCCTTGCTGGTGTGTTTGCTGTTATCTATTCAAACAATTTCAGTGGTTGTTTGCTGATACTTTCTGAAGAGCTTTTGATGAATGATTATCTTATTTCCAAAAGCCACAATTACTTCAGGGGATTCAGAGTTCACAGATTTATTGGCAGTTTAAGGAGCTTATTAAAGAATTAAGTGCCTTTAATATGGAGTATGAATAAAGGTTTGGTTCGTAAACAGGCCCAGGCAGTGGGCCATGGAGGGGGTCGTTAGGGCCGATTGCCTGCCCCTCTTCCGCAGTTATGTCAGAGCCCGGGCGTCTCTGGAGTAGGAGCATCCGGTGTCTACCAACACCCTTGAGCTGCTCAGGGAGAGGTGGGCACTGCAGGAATGGAGTGTATTATTTCCCCCTCCAACTGTATTTTGATTAAATCCCTGCCCTCCCCCTCACTGTTTGATCATGCAGCATTGCCCTTTGGATGTTTCCTTCCTTCATGATGGTGGAAATTGAATAAAGATTTGTACACCTTGTGCAATAGTTTTTCTTCCACCCCACTATCGCCGCTCCCCACCACCAACTATCAATTTCTTAACCTACCCAACCAGACCTGGAGAATGGAGGCAAGATGAAGGGAGACAAGTTGTGGCTGGAGACTGGGTAAGAGCACAGTGGGTGGGCTGAGTCCCAGAGTGGCAGCAGAGCAAGTGCTGGACAGAGACCAGCGTGTGGAAGCAGCATGGCCTCATATTCTGGCAGGCACAGTCTCAAGTTGGAAAAGGACTGTAACTTGAGTACTTTAAAGACACATCTAATCTCATTCTGGACCTTTAAACTCTGTGTTCCCGTGCTAATCTATTTGTTTTTACTATTTAAATTCTGTGACAACACTTAAAGTATCTGTACCTAGGTACTCTGTACCTAAGATGGTGCCAAGAGGCAATATTACAAACTTTTCACTGCACTCATTCAAATGCACATGGCAGTAAAGGCTATTCTAGTCTATATGCATTTGAATATTTTAAAAAGGCTTTGAATGAACTTTCATGAATAGGAGCTTTTCAAGTTTTTAAGTCTATATAATTACATTTTTAGGTATATAAATCTTCTATTAATCTTCTCATGCATCCTGAGGTCAGCTCACAGAGGATACTGGAGGGATTTGGCATGGTTCAGCGTTAGAGTCATAGAGTCATAGAATAGAGTACAGCATGGAAATGGACCCTTCGGTCCAACTCGTCCATGCTGATCAGATATCCCAACCCAATCTAGTCCCAACTGCCAGCACCTGGCCCATATCCCTTCAAACCCTTCCTATTCATATACCCACCCAGAAATGTTACAATCGTAGTAGCCTCCACCACTTCCTCTGGCAGCTCATTCCATACATGTACCACCGTCTGCGTGATAAAGTTGCCCCTTAGGTCTCTTTTATATCTTTCCCCTCTCACACTAAACTTATGCTCTCTAGTTCTGGACTCCCCCACCCCAATGAAGAGACTTTGTCTATTTATCCTATCCATACCCCACATGATTTTATAAACCTCTATATGGTCACCCCTGACCCTCTGATGCTCCAGGGAAAACAGCCCAATCCTATTAAGCCTCTCCATATAACTCAAATCCTCCAATTCTGGCAACATCCTTGAAAATCTTTTTTGAACCCTTTCAAGTTTCATAACATCCTTCCGATAGGAAGGAGACCAGAATTGCACACAATATTCCAACAGTGGCCTAACCAATGTCCTGTACAGCTGCAACATGACCTCCCAACTCCTGTACTCAGTACTCTGACCAATGAAGAAAAGCATACCAAACACCTTCTTTACTATCTTATCTACCTGCACTCCAAGGTCTCTTTGTTCAGCAACACTATCTAGGATCTTACCATGAAATGTTTAAGTCCTGCTAAGATTTGCTTTCCCAAAATGCAGCACCTCACATTTATATAAATTAAACTTCATCTGCCACTCCTCAACCCATTGGCCCATCTGATCAAGATCCCATTGTAATCTGAGGTAACCTTCTTTGCTGTCCACTACACCTCCAATTTTGGTGTCATCTGCACACTTACAAACTACACCTCTTATGCTCACATCCAAATCATTTATATAAATGACGAAAAGTAACGGACTAAGCACCGATCCTTGTTGCACTCCACTGGTCACAGGTCTCCAGTCTGAAAAATAACCCTCCAACACCCTCTCTCTGTCTTCTACCTTTGAGCCAGTTCTGTATCCAAATGGCTAGTTCTCCCTGTATTCCATGAAATCTAACCTTCCTAACCAGTCTCCCACGGGGAACCTTGTTGAATGCCTTACTGAAGTCCATATAAATTGGGCTTTTGACCGAAACAATGATTTCCCTGCTCCTCGGATGCTGCCTGACCTGCAGTGCTTTTCCAGCACCACTCTAATCTAGACTCTGGTTTCCAGCATCTGCAGATGTCACTTTTGCCTCCATGTAAATTATATCTACCACTCTGCCCTCATCAATCCTTTTTGTTCTCTCTTCAAAAAACTCAAGAGATATGATTTCCCATGCACAAAGCCATGTTGACTACCCCTAATCAGTCCTTGCCTTTCCAAATACATGTACATCCTGTTCCTCAGAATTCCCTCCAACAACTTGCCCACCACAGACGTCAGGCTCACTGGTCTATAGTTCCCTGGCTTGTCCTTACCACCTTTCTTAAATAATGGCACCACATTAGCCAACTTCCAGTCTTCCAGCACCTCATCTGTGACTATCAATGATACAGATATCTCAGCAAAGGGCCCAGTAATCACTTCCCTAGCTTCCCACAGATTTCTAGGATACACCTGATCAGGTCCTGGGGATTTATCCACCTTTACCCGTTTCAAGGCATCCAGCACTTCCTCCTCTGTAATCTGGACATTTTTCAAGATGTCACCATCTATTCCCCTACATTCTATATCTTCCATGTTCTTTTCCACAGTAAACACTGATGCAAAATACTCTTTTAGTATCTGCCTTATCTCCTGTGGCTCCACACAAAGGCTGCCTTGCTGATCTTTGAGGGGTCCTATTCTCTCCCTAGTTATCCTTTTAACCTTAATGTATTTGTAAAAATCCTTTGGATTCTCCTTAACTCTATTTGCCAAAGCTATCATGTCCCCTTTTTGCCCTCTTGATTTCCCTCTTTAGTATACTCCTACTGCCTTTATACTCTTCCAAGGATTCATTCAATCTATCTTGTCTATACCTGACATATGCTTCCTTCTTTTTCTCAACCAAACCCTCTATTTCTTTAGTCATCCAGCATTCCCTACACCTACACCTTTCCTTTCACCCTAATAGGAATATATTGACTCTGGTCTCTCGTTATCTCATTTCTGAAAGCTTCCATTTTCCAGCCATCCCTTTACCTGTGAACATCTGCCCCCAATCAGCTTTTGAAAGTTCTTGCCTAATACCATCAAAATTAGCCTTCCTCCAATTTAGAACTTCAACTTTTAGATCTGGTCTATCCTTTTCCATCACTACTTAAAAGCTAATAGAATTATGGTTGCTGGCCCCAAAGTCCTCCCCCACTGACATCTCAGTCATCTGCCCTGCCTTATTTCCCAAGAGTAGATCAAGTTTTGTACCTTCTCTAGCAGTTACATCCACATAAAGAGTAAAAACATTCATGTGAAATTATATGGGATATGTGTGAACATAAGTTGTCATGGATGTTTAAAGAGTCATGGGTGGGGAGTATGAGTTGGCATGTATGTACAAAAGGCCATTGTCTTGGTGGCATGGTGTTTTTAAGGCACCATGGGTGTTGGTGAGCCATTGAAGGGATCTGAAGATTATGGACTCGAGGGCCTGACATCTTATAACATGAACAGGATAAAGTCCTGGAGAACGGAGAACTGAGGCAGGCCTTCTTAACATCTTGTCTTGGTGCACCCACTCTTGTGGCCACCTTTGCTCTGCTCTGAGGACCATGGCTAGCTCTATTCCAAATCCGCACCCTGGTGTGAGGATCACAAAATTTGGGTGCTTTTTCTCTGCAACAGGTCCAGCAAGCTAGGAAATCTCCTAACTCGAGCCACTTATTTGACTGGAGCCTAGAAGGTTGAAGGGTTTATAAAATCATGAGGTGCTTGGATAAAGTGAATAACAGGGGTCTTTTTCCTAGTGTGGGGAGATCAAAATGGGGGGGGGGGGCATATTTTAATGGTGAAAAGAGAAAGTTTAAAAAAGGACATGGGAGGCAATTTGTTTTACATAGAGACAAGTTTGTGTGTGAAATGAACTGCCCGAGGAAGTTTGGATGTAGGTACAGTTTCAACATGTAAAATATATTGGATATAAGTAAAGGTATAAGTATATTTATGTATAAGTATATAGATATAAGTACATGAACAGGTAAGGTTTGGGCCAAACGCAGGCACATGAGAGTTGTTTAGATTGGGAACATGGTCAGTATGGATTAGTTGGCCTGAAGGGTCTGTTTCATGCTGCATAACTCTATTACTCTATGATTCTACTGAGCTCAGTATATTCTCAAACAGTAGTATTTGTACTCCATTATAAAAATTACACAGATATGGGACCAGATCTTTGAGTGAGTGGCAATCTCTCTCGGATTGAAAGAAGGGAATCCTGTCTTTCTGAGAGGAGATTTTGTGCAGGTCTGCCTCAGAAATGCAGAGCCATACTTCCACTTAGATAGTTGTTTCAGACAGTACAGCTGTCAGAAGGAGGTAAACCATACTCCTTTTCACAGTGGTCAGCTGCTGTGGTCTAAAATGTAAAGATCCAGAAACACAGACAGCCACTTTGACAACTGCTGTCAAGGCGTAACGACACAAGGATAAAGAGTGTTTGATCTTAGAGCCTGTCAGTTCACAGGTTGAGTTCCCGAGAGGGGTCTGGTCAGACACTGTGGGTATCAGTGATTTGGGAGGTCTGTGTCAAGTCTGTCTGATGGTTGTTGGATCAAGGTCTGGGGGTTTGTGAGTGAAATAAGTACAGTCAGTTGAATAGTTACTCAGCAGTTAGATTTAGATTATGTATTTAATAGTCTTAACTTTTCCTCAGTAATTGTTTTGCTTAATTTGATCAGAACTATCTGAACTCTCGGATTTGTATGGAGATTGTTTGATAAGGTTCCAGATATAATGGAATTGTCCAATGGAAAATTCAATTTCTCAGGCAATTCCTTTTGTGAATGCTACAATGGGGATTCCACAAGGTCCCCTTGCACATATGTATGATTTATATCTGCATAACAATTACCTGGCCAGTGAAAAATCTGCTCCATGATGTCTACAATTCCCAAATGAAATAAAAATTTTCATAGGATTCATTAGTATTTGTAAGAAATAAGCAATAGAGATTGAATGAACTGAAATTTATTGTAAGGCATAGCCTGGGAAAATCGGAGCACAGCCAGCAGGACTTGATGAGCCTTTCACTGAGGAGGTTTCAATGATTAACAATCTCTGCAAATTCCCCTGCATTAGCAGCATTTGGTGACATTGACAGCAGCTATTGACTTCTCTGCTGCTCCACCTTTCATTACACAATACAAAATAGGAATGGATCAATCAGCTAGTGGTGTTCCATTGCACACAACAGCTAAAAACAATGCCTTTTTCGTGACTATGAGTTATTAAATCTAGCTTATTTGTTGAATTGCTATGGGTATTGGATGTTATCATGTTAGGATTAAGTGGAAAGTCAGAATTTATACAAATATTTTACGTGTGGAGCACATGTGCCCAAGCACATTGCAATGGATTGAACGTGCTGCTGAATTACCCACGCCAATAACTGTTCATAGTGCTTAATTAAGTTACTAATTTAAACGTTACTTCACTTTATTTTGTCTAACTTTAGGGTTTTAGGACTCTTATTCACCATGATGATATCAAACAGGGACTAATGATCTTTAAAATCTCACCAACTAGTTAAAAAGCTTTGGACTTTAGGATCGAGAGAAAAACCATTAAAAATGAGCTGAGACACTTTAAAATGGTTGCCAAAGTCACCTAACCCCAAAGTAGCCAAGCTCATAGGAACAAGCAAGTAATGTCGAATGACTGGGATTAATTACCACACCCAGAAAAGGCTGTTAAAAAAAATAATTATCTTTACATTAAAATTCATCTGGAATGTCTTGCTCGAAGTGGGGATGAGACAACTCAGTTATAGCTATTGCTGAAACAAAGACTTAAATCTCAAACTCATTGTACAAAGGAGAGGATTGAAATGCATCTCCACAAATACATCAAAGGATAACAAGGAGAATTCTGACAATGGTCTATAATATCTCTGTATTTTGTTGTCCATTGTGGGCAAATGGCTAGCAAACACTTAAACCCATCACAGTGTCAAGAAACATTAAGAAATGCAATATTCTGAACATTGGTATAAAGTCTGTCATAGACAGACAAAGAATATCATGAAAACACACATTGGGTTTCAAGGGATATTCCATGAGCATTTTGATCAGATAATTGAAGAAAGGCTGCCATCTACATACTGACTAACTATATTGATGATAAATCCTGACCATGAGCAATCTTAACCATGTCATTGGCCACCAGAAATTGATCACAGTAATCTCAATGAAGCAGAAGTGATCACAGTATCATCTGAAGGTCACAATTCATCAAGACAATCCAAGATTTCAGAGACTATACAAGGGGAAGATGCTGATTTCCTCTCACCTTGAACTGTAAGTATTCACCAACATATTCTTGAATGTACTGGAGTGGAAGGGTGGGGGTTGGTTAATTTGGATGGCTGGTTTTGTGATGCAGAATGACATTCAGTTCAATTCCCACACTAGTTGAGGTTCCATGAAGGATTCTCCTCAACCTTCTCCCTCGCCTGAGGTGTGATGACCCTCAGGTTAAACCACCCCTTGATGCCTCTGTCTCTCTTTCTCTCTGTCTCTCTCTCTCTCTCTCTCTGTCTATCTATCTAACAAGAGAGCAGCCCAAGGTCATCTGGAACTATGGCAAATTTGCTTAACTTTTACTGAAATATAATACTGGCTTTCTTCATTGATGTGTGGGGAGGTGGCTGGTAAACAAGGTGTCAGTAATCATATTGCACTTACAATCTCCAGCTGTATTTGCAGAACAAAACTTGTGCTGCATCCATAAGGTTCACTATGTAGAAAGTCCATGGACAGGCATTCCTTAGCCCTCCATGTCGAATCCTCCATGTCCTATTGTATGGAAGACTGTGCTACACTGTCATTTGTGTGTGGCGTGAATTCTGACTGCTTGCATTACTAAAAAACCCAGTTGTTTCAGATTTTACCCACATTGGTCACAGCTCCAATGACCCTATGGATCCAGCCACATCTGTGGTCATCATTATTGTGGTCATGGCACAACAGAGGCCCAGAGAGATGGAGGAGAAACAAATGCACTAGCAAGCCCAGCATCAGCAGTAATGTTCTGTGCCTGATGAACAGCCTCTACCTAAAGAAATTTCTGCAGAAGGTGCCGTCAGGATGTGAAGAAGGTAGAGGTGGCCCAGAATGTATCATTCTCAATGTCACCTCCTTTGGATGAGCAAGATGCATTGCTGCCAGATACTGAGGATGTGCCAGGACACTGACACAAAGCTGTGCCATCTGCTTGAGAAGGACTTATGAACCGAACCAGTGGGTGGACCTTCTATCCTGGTGGCCATCAAGGTGACATCTGAATGAAATTTTTATGCAACTGCTTGCTTTCAAGGATCCACTGGGGACCTACAATCCTCGACGCTTCAAGGCGAATTACTAATGTTATTTGTGTCAGATCACACTGTTCCACCTTATTTCTTATGACAAGGTCATAAGAAAATGTTCATGTGCAGTGAATGTACAGGTCATCTGAGATCAATGGTACCACATCTTAGAGGTCTGTGCCATGTACCGGAAAGCTGCCATTTGCCTAGATTCTTGATAGCTTTCAAATTCTTGCACAGTTTCAAGGGCTGAATGCTTTTCAGGAATGGCCACTAGAAATTAAGTGCTATCCTCTGCAACTATGGCTGATGACTCCATTACACAACCCCATGTGTGGCACTGAGTAGATTCATAACAATCCAATCTTCCATCAGCTTCATCATGAGTCAGACGATAGACCACCTGAAAATGAAGTTCTAATATCTGGGTCAGCCTGAGGGGGGTGCTTGCAGTACATTCTAGATAGAACATGAAACATAATCCATGAAAGCTGTGCCCTACACAACTGGAGCAGGGAAAGAGAGCATGTGATGGGTACAGGAGAGCCTGGAGAGTGGCAGCTATCTGCTGAGGATGAACATGAGGACGTTGAACAGCAGGAGCATCATCTTCTTCAAGCCAGACTGGTGCAGCACTGAATGCAACAAGCCAAACTGCACCTAATTGTAAACTGCTTTGACTAGCTTTGATTTGGGTGAGGTAATCGGCCTGTGAGATAGTTACATAATTGAGTCAGAATGGCACCAAGAATCTTTGAGATAAGGAAAAGCTTATCTGGTGACAGCTTTCAGTTTGGTTGAGATTCAGTTTGCTGTGACTGACCGAAGCATGCATCCAGAACCATCCCGAGCCAGCAAATAAAAAAAAATCTTTCTCCATTCTCTTTTACTGAGTGAAAGGATAAAAAAAAGGCAATTTGAAAGCCAGAATGCTCATGCAAGAAGAGACCTAGGTCCACCTGATCAACTATCATGGCAGATTGGCTGTGCTAAATTGCCCATAATGTCCAGGGGTGGGAAATGCAGAGTTACAGGGATAGGGTAGAGGGGTGGGTCTGGGGAGATGCTCTTTGGAGGGTCGGTGTGGACTCAATGGGCCAAATGGCCTGCATCCACACTATAGGAAATCATACAATTCATACAAATCAAATAATGAACATCTCCCTTCAGGCAACATTGCTGAAATCAAAAAGCTATAAAAATTAATTCTCCACCTTGTGATCTGGACTTTTGATCAACAGAAATTTATTTTCCTTCTCTATATTTTTCAATTTACAATATTTGTGTCAAACCATCTGTCTTCTGTGTAACATATTTGTGCAGCGTGAGTGTGTAGTTTGTATTTTAAGGAGGTACCCTTTAAGTCATATAGTTGTAAATTATTGTTCTTTCTCTCTCGCTCCCTCTCTCTCCCATTTGTTAAAGAATAAGTGCGATTACAATACATCAAGTTATTTTTGTGTTAATGACGAAACCTGGTGTGAATTGTTTTTATTCTGTCAGGTAATTTGATCATTTTGGTGGTGTCTTTACACTTTTGGTATGGTTTGGGGAATAGTGGGTCTTGGTCATCACTGCCTTTCTCCCAGTTAAGCCATAACACTGTGGCCCAGATCCCAGATGATCCAGGCAGCATTGGGTACTTCTGCTGCTAATGAGTGCTGGATATTGTGAGTGTGATGTTATAGGGGCATCATACACATATATGATGAAATGAGCTGCAGAGAACTTTGTGAGATAATCCGCAAGACGAAACGCTCCAAAATTGATACTTGGCCAACTTTTTGGTGAAATTCAGTCCATATATTCTTTTATCTTTCTCTATAGTGTGTGTATGTGTGTCCCATTATGTTTTCCTCAGATATAACAGTGCATACATTTACTCTTTCTTTGACTCAAACAAAGTTTGTTGACTTGCTCCTTGGTGCTCACAATAAAAATTGTTAATTACATTTTAAACGGGGAGAGGAACAACCTGGAGCAAAAAAGAAGTAAACATTTGTTATGACAAACTAAGGTGGTTAAATAGTGGATGGTCAGGTTATCCCATTCTCACTTTCTCACATCATGGTGAATTGCCCTACCCTCGTTTCACTGTTTGATAATTGCAATTCTTTTAATTGTAAAATAAAGGTATAAATTAATTTACTAAAATAGAAACCATTATTATTGTACAGGTCTTTCTGTATAGACCCATTAATTCAATTGACTTTTATACTTTCATATCTTCATTTCTTATTTAATTTTTGTTTTCAGTGGATCTTTTGGATGCTGCTCCGTCAAACCTATTTTGGGTACCATTAAGTTGGTGCTGTTTAACAAGTTGGAATGAAATCTCCACAACAATTCATATTTAATTATATATAAAGGTGTATCATTTTCAACATTGGCCCAGGATGTGAGCAAAACTGATAACTCACAATGATACAGTGGGACCTAAATCTTTTCAGCCAATGCAGAGTAGATCAATAATCAATACAATTTTTGAACAGTGTAGCCAAAGAGCAAAATACAAATCAGAGGAAATGTGCACTCTGATCAGTCCACATCTTGCATATAATATTGAATGTTTTCAGTAAGGAATAATGGAAATCATCAATTTATTTGGAAGCAGCAATGAAGCACACAATGCTGATTTTCTTCTGTCTTAAATCTGAGTTATGAGAATCACTAAGAGACACTTGATATTTAAGTCTACGAAGGAGATTTTGTAGAATTATGTAAAATGGTATGGAAAAGGTCAATCCACGACAATACTTGAAAGTAAACTAGAGCAGTACAGCCAAAGAGCACTACAAATAAAGATCAACAGGCTTTTGTTATGTATAATTGTCAAGCTTTATGGCAGAAGGGTGAGAAAAAAACAGCATAGGCACCTGTCAGCATGATCTAATAGAATAGGCCTTTCAGAGTGAATGAGGTAAAAACAATGACTGCAGATGCTGGAAACCAGATTCTGGATTAGTGGTGCTGGAAGAGCACAGCAGTTCAGGCAGCTTCCAAGGAGCTTCGAAATCGACGTTTTGGGCAAAAACCCTTCATCAGGAATAAAGGCAGTGAGTCTGGAGCGTGGAGAGATAAGCTAGAGGAGGGTGGGGGTGGGGAGAAAGTAGCATAGAGTACAATGGGTGAGTGGGGGAGGGGATGAAGGTGATAGGTCAGGGAGGAGAAGGTGGAGTGGATAGGTGGAAAAGGAGATAGGCAGGTAGGACAAGTCCAGACAAGTCATGGGGACAGTGCTGAGCTGCAAGTTTGGAACTAGGGTGAGGTGGGGGAAGGGGAAATGAGGAAACTGTTGAAGTCCACATTGATGCCCTGGGGTTGAAGTGTTCCGAGGCGGAAGATGAGGCGTTCTTCCTCCAGGCGTCCGGTGGTGAGGGAGCGGTGGTGAAGGAGGCCCAGGACCTCCATGTCCTCGGCAGAGTAGGAGGGGGAGTTGAAATGTTGGGCCACGGGGTGGTGTGGTTGATTGGTGCGGGTGTCTCGGGGATGTTCCCTAAAGTGCTCTATTACCTGCCCTCGACCTCTTCATTTCCAACTGCCGCCGGGACATTAACCACCTCAACCTGTCCACTCCCTCCCCCACTCCAACCTCTCACCCTCACAACGCGCAGCCCTCCAATCCCTCTGCTCCAATGCCAACCTCACCATCAAGCCAGCGGATAAAGGGGGCTCAGTGGTAGTCTGACGCACTGACCTCTACACCGCTGAAGCCAAACGTCAACTCGAGGACACCTCTTCCTACTGCCCCCTCGACCATGACCCCAGCCCCCATCACCAAACCATCATCTCCCAGACCATACAGAACCTCATTACCTTAGGAGATCTCCCACCCACAGCTTCCAACCTCATAGTCCGGGAACCCCGCACTGCCCGGTTCTATCTCCTTCCCAAGATCCACAAGCCTGACCACCCTGGCCAATCCATTGTCTCAGCATGCTCCTGCCCCACTGAACTCATCTCTACCTACCTCGACACTGTCCTATCCCCCCTAGTCCAGGAACTCCCCACTTATGT
This sequence comes from Chiloscyllium plagiosum, assembly GCF_037043375.1. NCBI lineage: Eukaryota > Metazoa > Chordata > Chondrichthyes > Orectolobiformes > Hemiscylliidae > Chiloscyllium > Chiloscyllium plagiosum. Next base: position 45,137,284 of record NW_028270148.1, read on the forward strand.
TCAAGACACCACCCCGGCCCTCCACCTCCTCCAAGACTTCCGTTTCCCCAGCCCCCAATGCCTCATCTTCACCATGGATATCCGATCCCTCTACACCTCCATCCGTCATGACCAGGGCCTCCAAGACCTCCGTTTTTTCCTCTCCAGACGTCTCCAACAGTACCCTTCCACTGACACTCTCATTCGTTTGGCCGAACTGGTCCTCACCCTTAACAATTTCTCCTTTGAATCATCCCACTTCCTCCAGACCAAAGGGGTAGCCATGGGCACATGTATGGGCCCCAGCTATGCCTGTCTCTTTGTTGGCTACGTAGAGCAGTTGATCTTCCGTAATTACACCGGCACCACTCCCCACCTCTTCCTCCACTACATTGATGACTACATTGGCGCCACCTCGTGCTCCCGCGAGGAGGTTGAGCAATTCATCAACTTCACCAACACATTCCACCCTGACCTTAAATTTACCTGGACCATCTCTGATACCTCCCTCCCCTTCCTGGACCTCTCCATCTCCATTAATGACGACCGACTTGACACTGACATTTTTTACAAACCCACCAACACCTACAGCTACCTGGATTACACCTCTTCCCACCCTACCTCTTGCAAAAATGCCATCCCGTATTCCCAACTCCTCCGCCTCCGCCGGATCTGCTCCCAGGAGGACCAGTTCCACCATAGATCACACCAGATGGCCTCCTTCTTTAGAGACCGCAATTTCCCTTCCCACGTGGTTAAAGATGCCCTCCAACGCATCTCGTCCACATCCCACACCTCCGCCCTCAGACCCCACCCCTCCAACCGTTCCAAGGACAGAACGCCCCTGGTGCTCACCTTCCACCCTACCAACCTTCGCATAAACCAAATCATCCGCCGACATTTCCGCCACCTCCAAACAGACCCCACCACCAGGGATATATTTCCCTCCCCACCCCTTTCTGCCTTCCGCAAAGACAGTTCCCTCCGTGAATACCTGCTCAGGTCCACGCCCCCCTACAACCCACCCTCCCATCCTGGCACTTTCCCCTGCCACCGCAGGAACTGTAAAACCTGCGCCCATACCTCCTCCCTCACCTCTATCCAAGGCCCTAAAGGATCCTTCCACATCCATCAAAATTTTACTTGCACATCCACTAATATCATTTATTGTATCCGTTGCTCCCGATGCGGTTTCCTCTACTTTGGGGAGACTGGGCGACTCCTAGCAGAGCGCTTTAGGGAACATCTCTGAGACACCCGCACCAATCAACCACACCGCCCCGTGGCCCAACATTTCAACTCCCCCTCCCACTCTGCTGAGGACATGGAGGTCCTGGGCCTCCTTCACCGCCGCTCCCTCATCACCAGACACCTGGAGGAAGAACGCCTCATCTTCCGCCTCGGAACACTTCAACCCCAGGGCATCAATGTGGACTTTAACAGTTTCCTCATTTCCCCTTCCCCCACCTCACCCTAGTTCCAAACTTGCAGCTCAGCACTGTCCCCACGACTTGTCTGGACTTGTCCTACCTGCCTATCTTCTTTTCCACCTATCCACTCCACCCTCTCCTCCCTGACCTATCACCTTCATCCCCTCCCCAACTCACCCATTGTACTCTATGCTACTTTCTCCCCACCCCCACCCTCCTCTAGCTTATCTCTCCACGCTCCAGGCTCACTGCCTTTATTCCTGATGAAGGGCTTTTGCCCGAAACGTCGATTTCGAAACTCCTTGGATGCTGCCTGAACTGCTGTGCTCTTTCAGAGTGAATGGTTCATTCCTGTTCCATGTCTCTGTTAAAAGAAACTTTAAGGCTAACACCCAGGGGTGCTACTGAGCAGTCATCACAAATACTCTGGAATTATTTCAAAAACAATTGGATGCAGAAAACCGAGAGCTGTTAGAATAGATAAATTTTAATCATCAGACGTTTCCTGTCATCATTCTTCCATCTGTGCAATTAACTGGATCTCATTTCTTCAATGGTTAAATGTAAGGTGGGGTGAAATTTGATGGGCGCCATAGATTTTCTCTCGATGATTAATGTTGCAGGCCCACGTGTTCCTGCAGCTTTGTCTATCAATATCATTGAAGAACACTACACTGGCCACACAGAAGTATATCCCTCAATGTGTGTCGGATCTAGTGAATCCTGCTCTCTCAAGTTTGTCTCTCACAATTTTTAAAATGTTTGGTAAAGAACAGCTTTTAACAGCAAACTCAAAAATTGGAGAAAGCAATTTGAATGTTAAAGTAAGTGAACAAAAGGACTGGCATCTCAGCTATTTTAACCCAGAATAATTAATGTGGGTGGCTGCCATCTGTGCTATTAGATAAGTTTAAATAGGATAATTTAACCTACATTTGTATATTCCAATTAATTGGCTTCAGCTGTATCATAGTAGATGCAAAGATGGGGCTCATTAAATCTGTGAAACAAACTATGAAATCCTTTCACTCAATTGGACCTGGACCAGAGAACTGTGAAACTAATAGTTATGAATTCATTGACTGACTCTTACATTTCATGAATATTGTTGAATGCAGCTTTTTGATTGTATTCAATTCAATGATGTCTGGTGTTAATGCAGCAAGATGCTGCTTTTTGCATCAAGTTGTATATCTACACTAATTTCCAGTTTCATTCACTGTTGATATGATAGAGATATGATATGATATATCACTACCTTATGGCATTGAGATGAATTTAATCATTCTTTAAGTTAATGAGCCAGGTTTTGTGAGGCAAGTCAGCTTCACACTCTGGATCAAGATGCAAAGCAAAATGTGTTTAACACTAAATATGTGATCCTTTTAAGAAATATTAGCAATGCCAGTCGGACATTTTATCCCAGCATGAAGAAAATCATTAAATTAATTAAGGAAGGAGCACTACTCCAGCATGCACAGTTACTCTAATTGAACTTGGTAGAGGCAGACCTCCCAAATTTCTGACTGGTCTGGAAAATCCTTTCTATGAGCAGAAAGACTAGGGGATGTCATTGACAAGTGGCCTCATTTAGTTCATAGCTGACTTTATTGAAAAGCTCACAGTTACACGTAACAGGTCTGCTCTATTAGGTAAATCAGTGGTTATTACATTTGTGATGTGAATGTTTCCATTGCGCAGTGGTATTGTCCCCACCTCTAGTTTTGTTCCAGAGGTGTATAATAACAACTCTGAATAGGTTGATTCAAAACTCTCTCGAAATGTATTGGAAATAGTTCAGAGAAGGTCTGTGAGAGACAGGAGAATGAACTTGAGAAGCATATCAGCCATGATCAAATGGCAAAGCAGGCTAGATAGACTGAATGGTCAAACGCTGCTTCTATATTTTATGGTTTTATGAACTGAGACCTTCAAAATTCTGTTTGGAAGTCAAAAATAAATGAATTTTCTTAATGTGCATATTCCGACTGACTTAAACTCAACAGTATAGACATTTTATCTATTAACACTGCAGGGTCCTCGAGACAGTTGACTAAAGTTGCATGTATTCTTTGAAATTATGTATTTAGGGTTTTTGTTCAAATGACTCCATGACTTTAAAGAACAAACCTTCATTGAAGTGACCAAAATCATCTGCCTCTATTTTAATTTCAAGATCCCAAAATAAACTATATTATTCAAACTATATTATGCATAATAAAGTTAAATTATGCATTCTTTGCCTGGTGTTGGATACAAATTTGTTATTTTCACATTCATAGGCATGAGTGTCAACACTGAGCAAAGAGTCAAGAGAGTTTGTAGATGGAATTAATTGATGACAAAGCAAGTATTGCTGTGAAGGTGAAAGTAAGTGAATAAGTCAATTATACAAAATATGGTCTAATATGTTAGCAACCTCTCCCTCAACTTGCATTCACTAAGCATAATTTAATGAGAAGAACAGGGCTCCTGACAGCAGATGTGGAAGATGTTTGGAGAAATGTTATTGTACTTAGTATACTGGCTGGCTTCCCATAGTCATGACCTCTACCTCTGCCTCTGCCGTAAGTGGATGAAATAAACATTGTCAGCAAAGTGATTCAGCAGACTATATCAGTCATTAAACACACATCATTGAAACAGAAAGTTTGAGTGGTGCTGCTGAAAATGTTTGGGTTTTCACAGCTGTGAAAAAGAAAGCTACTGAAGAAGAATTGAAAAACAGCAATCTGCAAACTTTAAATTATTGGGTGAGTGAAATTAGTGATGCATTTCTTACTCTCTACTGCTTTGGAGATATGAAAGAGATGCTTGCTGGAAACATTATAATGCATGGTTCCAGACCATACGGATCTCCCACCCACAGCTTCCAATCTCATAGTCTGGGAACCCCGCACTGCCTGGTTCTACCTCCTTCCCAAGATCCACAAGCCTGACCACCATTGTCTCAGCATGCTCCTGCCCCACTGAACTCATCTCTACCTACCTCGACACTGTCCTATCCCCCCTAGTCCAGGAACTCCCCACATATGTTCGAGACACCACACATGCTCTCCACCTCCTCCAAGTCTTCCGTTTCCCCGGCCCCCAACGCCTCATCTTCACCATGGATATCCAATTCCTCTACACCTCCATCCGCCATGACCAGGGCCTCCAAGACCTCCGTTTTTCCCTCTCCAGACGTCCCCAACAGTATCCTTCCACCGACACTCTCATTCGTTTGGCCGAACTGGTCCTCACCCTTAACAATTTCTCCTTTGAATCCTCCCACTTCCTCCAGACCAAAGGAGTAGCCATGGGCACACATATGGGCCCCAGCTATGCCTGTCTCTTTGTTGGCTATGTAGAGCAATTGATCTCCCTTAATTACACCGGCACCACTCCCACCGGCACCACTCCCCACCTCTTCCGCTACATTGATCACTGCATTGGCGCCACCTCGTGCTCCCGCGAGGAGGCTGAGCAATTCATCAACTTCACCAACACATTCCACCCTGACCTTAAATTTACCTGGACCATCTCTGACACCTCCCTCCCCTTCCTGGACCTCTCTATCTCCATTAATGACGACCAACTTAACACTGACATTTTTTACAAACCCACCGACTCCCACAGCTACCTGGATTACACCTCTTCCCATCCTATCTCTTACAAAAATGCTATCCCATATTCCCAATTCCTCCACCTCTACGTATCTGCTCCCAGGAGGACCAGTTCCACCACAGAACACACCAGATGGCCTCCTTCTTTAGAGACCACAATTTCCTTTCCCACGTGGTTAAAGATGCCCTCCAACGCATCTCGTCCACATCCCGCACCTCCGCCCTCAGACCCCACCCCTCCAACCATAACAAAGACAGAACGCCCCTGGTGCTCACCTTCCACCCTACCAACCTTCGCATAAACCAAATTATTCGCCGACATTTCCACCACCTCCAAAATGACCCCACCACCAGGGATATATTTCCCTCCACACCCCTTTCCGCCTTCCGCAAAGACCATTCCCTCCGTGACTACCTGCTCAGGTCCACGCCCCCCTACAACCCACCCTCCCATCCTGGCACTTTCCCCTGCCACCGCAGGAACTGTAAAACCTGCGCCCACACCTCCTCCCTCACCTCTGTCCAAGGCCCTAAAGGAGCCTTCCACATCCATCAAAGTTTTACTTGCACATCCACTAATATCATTTATTGTATCCGTTGCTCCCGATGCAGTCTCCTCTACATTGGGGAGACTGGGTGCCTCCTAGCAGAGCGCTTTAGGGAACATCTCTGAGACACCCGCACCAATCAACCACACCGCCCCGTGGCCCAACATTTCAACTCCCCCTCCCACTCTGCTGAGGACATGGAGGTCCTGGGCCTCCTTCACCGCCGCTCCCTCATCACCAGACACCTGGAGGAAGAACGCCTCATCTTCCGCCTCGGAACACTTCAACCCCAGGGCATCAATGTGGACTTTAACAGTTTCCTCATTTCCCCTTCCCCCATCTCACCCTAGTTCCAAACTTGCAGCTCAGCACTGTCCCCACGACTTGTCCAGACTTGTCCTACCTGCCTATCTCCTTTTCCACCTATCCACTCCACCCTCTCCTCCTTGACCTATCACCTTCATCCCCTCCCCCACTCACCCATTGTACTCTATGCTACTTTCTCCCCACCCCCACCCTCCTCTAGCTTATCTCTCCACGCTTCAGGCTCACTGCCTTTATTCCTGATGAAGGGCTTTTGCCCGAAACGTCGATTTCGCTGCTCCTTGGATGCTGCCTGAACTGCTGTGCTCTTCCAGCACCACTAATCCAGAATCTGGTTTCCAGCATCTGCAGTCATTGTTTTTACCAAGTTGGCATTGTCAAGTTTAACGGTGATAAATGTTTGATGATGGTTAGAATGGCTAACTGCAGAAGAAGAGCATTGAGTGAATGTGAACTGTCAAATGGATATCAAGTGCTTCAAATAATATCAATGGCTTCACAGACTTGTACAATCTCACTTAAGAAAGTGACCCAAAAGTGAGGCCCTCAAAGATAAGGTTGAGGCTACATAATGGAAAAATACTCATCCCAAGAGGACAGTTGCATCTGAGAGTCCAATTCATTGGGAAGAATGAAAGTTTGGAATTCCAGATAAATGGTAAGCAAAATCCACACATCTCAGCTGATGCAAATCTAAAGTTTGGATTATTTACCCTAAATGTGCCAGAATGGATGTCCAGCATTTCATGTACCACTAAGCTGTTGATTGCCAAACAGATCCTCGAAGATTAAGAGATGTTTATACAGGTCTTGAATATATTCCAGGTGAATATCATCTTGAAGTAGTGAGACCAATGCTGCATTTCCTGAGAAGAATTCCAGATTCCCTCGAGTTCAGCTTGAAAGAAAAGGTAGAAGAGCTAGAAAAGAAGAAATCCCACAGACAATGATTAGCAGCATCATGACAGTGAACAACCTGGAAAATTAAGGATGTCATAGATCTATAGGATCTCTAGAAACCTTTGAAGAACCTCTCTTTCTCAGTCCAATTACTGAAAGAAAATTGACATGAATTGTAAAAGCAAAGGTCTCACTACACTAGATGTGAAGGATGGTTTCTGGCAATGAGCTGGGCAGGACTGATGAGGACAGAGTGGTAGATATGATTTTTATGTGATCTTACTTCAGTAAAGTGTTTGACGGGGTTCCCCATGGGAGACTGTTTAGCAAGGTTAGATCTCATGGAACACAGGGAGAACTAGCCATTGGATACAGATCTGGCGCAAAAGTAAAAGACAGAGGGTGGTGGTGGAGGGTTGTTTTTCAGACTGAAGGCCTGTGACCAGTGGAGTGCCACAAGGATCGGTGCTGGGCCCTCTACTTTTCATCATTTGTTTAAATGATTCGGATATGAATACAGGAGGTATAGTTAGTAAGTTTGGAGATGACACCAAAATTGGAGGTGTAGTGGTCAGCAAAGAAGGTTACCTCAGATTACAACAGGATCTTGATCAGATGGGCCAATGGGCTGAGGATTGGCAGATGGAGTTTAGTTTAGATAATTTTGAGGTGCTCCATTTTGGGAAAGTAAATCTTAGTAGGACTTATACACTTAATGGTAAGGTCTGAGGGAGTGTTGCTGAACAAAAAGACCTTTGAGTACAGGTTCATAGCTCCTTGAAAGTAGAGTTGCAGGTAGATAGGATAGTGAAGAAGGCATTTGGTATGCTTTCATTTATTGGTCAGAGTATTGAGTACAGGAGTTGGGAGGTCATGTTGTGGCTGTTTAGGACATTGGTTAGGCCACTGTTGGAATATTGCATGCAATTCTGGTCTCCTTCCTATCGGAAAGATTTTGTAAAACTTGAAAGAGTTCAGAAAAGTTTACAAGGATGTTGCCAGGGTTGGAGGATTTGAGCTGTAGGGAGAAGTTGAATAGGCAAGGACTGTTTTCCCTGGAGTGTCGGAGGCTGAGGGGTGAGCTTCTTGAGGTTTATAAAATCATGAGGGACATGGATCGGATAAATAGACAAAGTCTTTTCCCTGAGGTGGGAGAGTCCAGAACTAGAGGGCATAGGTTTAGGGTGAGAAGGGAAAGATAAGGGGTAACATTTTCATGCAGAGGGTGGTACATGTATGGAATGAGCAGCCAGAGTAAGTGGTGGAGGCTGGTACATTTGCAACATTTAAAAGGCATCTGGATGGGTATATGAATAGGAAGGGTTTGCCGGTGTGACTAGATTGGGTTGGGATATCTGGTTGGCACAGAAGAGTTGGACTGAAGGGTCCATTTCCGTGCTGTACATCTGTATGACTCTATGACTCTAAGTTTGTCAGACATGATTTCTCATGCATAAAGCCATGTTGATTATTCCTCATTATTGCCTTTCCAAATACATGTAAATTCTGTCCCTCAGATTCCCTCCAACAACATGCCCTCCACTGATGTCAGGTTCACCAGTCTGTAGTTCCCTGGCTTGTCCTTACCACCTTTATTAAATAATGGTACCACGTTAGCCATCCTCCAATCTTCTGGCACCTCACCTGTGACTATCGATGACACAAATATCTCAGCAAGCTGCCCAGAAATCACTTCCTTACCTTCCCACAGAGTTTGAGGGTTAGGTCCTTAGGTTTTATCCACTTTTATGTGTTTCAACACATCCAGCACTTCCTCCTCTGTACTATGGACATTTTTCAAGATGTCACCATCTATTTCCCTACATTCTATATCTTCGATGTCCTTTTCCACAGTAAACACTGATGCAAAATACTTGTTTAGTATCTCCCCCATCTCCTACGGTTCACACAAAGGCCGCTTTGCTGATCTTCGAGAGGCCCTATTCGCTCCCTAGTTGTCCTTTTGCCCTCAATGAATTTCTAAAATCTCTTTGAATTCTCCTTAACCCTAATTGCCAAAGCAATCTCATGTCCCCTTTTTGCCCTCCTGATTTCCCTCTTAAGTATACTCCTACTGCCTTTATACTCTTCAAGGATTCACTTGATTTCTCCTGTCTATACCTGATATATGCTTCCTTCTTTTTCTTAACTAAACCCTCAATTTGTCAGTCACCCAGCATTCCCTATACCTACCAGACTTTCCTTTCACCCTAACAGGAATATACTGTCTCTGGACTTGCATTATTTCATTTCTGAAGGCTTTCCATTTTCCAGTCGTCCCTTTACCTATGAACATCTGCCCCCAATCAGTTTTTGAAAGTTCTTGCCTAATACCATCAAAATTGGCCTTCCTCCAATTTTGAACTTCAACTGTTAGGTCTGGTCTATCCTTTTCCATCACTATTTTGAAACTAATAGAATTATGGTCGCTGGCCCCAAAGCGCTCCCCCACTGACACCTCAGTCACCTGCCCTGCCTTATTTCCCAAGAGTAGGTCAAGATTTGTGCCTTCTCTAGTTGGTACATCCACAGACTGAATCAGAAAATTTTCTTATACAGTCTTAACAAATTCCTTGTCATCTAGGCTGAAGGGGTAAATGTCAGGGAATTGGTCTGGGTGGGTTGCGCTTCGGCGGGTCGGTGTGGACTTGTTGGGCCGAAGGGTTTGTTTCCACACTGTAAGTAATCTAACCTAATCTAGTCTAATCTAAACCATTAACACTATGGCAGTCCCAGTCTATGTTTGGAAAGTTAAAATCCCCTACCATAACCACCCTATTATTCTTACAGATAACTGAGATCTCCTTATAAATTTGTTTCTCAATTTCCCTCTGACTATTAGGGGGTCTATAATACAATCCCAATAAGGTGATCATCCCTTTCTTATTTCTTAGTTCCACCCAAATAACATCCCTGGATGTATTCCTAGGAATATGCTCACCACATATAGCTGTAGTCCTATCCCTTATCAAAAATGCCACTCCTCCCTCCTCTCTTGCCTTCCTTTCTATCCTTCCTATAGCATTTGTATCCTGGAACATTAAGCTTCCAGTCCTGTCCATCCCTGAGCCATGTTTCTGTAATTACTAGGATATCCTCGTACCATGTTCCTAACCATGCCCTGAGTTCATCTGCCTTCCCTGTTATGCCTCTTGCATTGAAATAAATGCAATTTAATTTATCAGTCCTATCTTGTTCTCTGCTTTGTCCCTGCCTGCTCTGACTGTTTGACTCACTTATTTTATCAAGTGTACCAGTCTCAGATTGATCACTTTCCTCAATATCTCCCATCGCCACACCCCCACCTTACAAGTTTAAAATCCTCCCAAGCAGCTCTGGCAAATCTCCCTGCAAGTACATTAGTCCCCTTCCAATTCATATGCAATCTGTCCTTGTACAGGTAACGTCTACCGCAGAAAAGAGTGCAATGATCTAAAAATGTGAATCCTTCTCCCATACACCAACTCCTCAACTATGCATTCATCTGCTCTATCCTCCCATTCCTACCCTCACTAGCTCACAGCACCAGGAGTAATTCAGATATTGCTACCCCCTTTTTTCAAATTCCTGCCTAACATTCTGTGTTCTCCCTTCAGAATCTCATCCTTTTCCCTTCCTATGTCATTTGTCCCAATGTGTACAATGACCTCCTGCTGGTCCCTCTCGCCTTTGAGAATATTCTGCACCCTCTCAGACATCCTTGATCCTGGCACCAGGAAGGCAACACACCATTCTGACTTTTTGCTGCTGGCCACAGAAACATCTGTCTGTGCATTTGATGAGAGAGTCCCCTAACACAATCGATTGCTTGGAACCTGATGTACCCCTCATTACATTAAAGTCTGTTTTGATACCCAAAACTTGGCTGTTTGTGCTACATTTAAGCCATCACAACCTCTAAAAATACCGTTAAGCTATCACTACCTCTAAAAATGCCATTAAGTCATCACTACCTCTAAAATACCATTAAGCCACATTCCTGATGAATGGCTTTTGCCCGAAACATCGATTTTCCTGCTCCTCGGATGCTGCCTGACCTGCTGTGCTTTTCCAGCACCACTCTGTTCTAAGCTCTGGTTTCTAGCATCTGCAGTCCTCACTTTTGCCTGATTGTGCTACATTCCCCTGAAAGTCCATCACCTCTTACATTTTCCAAAACAGCATACTTGTTTAAAATGGGGATAGCCACAGAAGACTCCTGTACTACCCACCTGCCTCTCCTATCTTTCTTGGAGTTAACCCATCTACCTGACTGTATCTGAGGCTTTTCTCCCTTTCATATAACTGCCATCCATCACACCCCCAGCTCTTGTAAATTCCTCATTGCCTCTGTCTGTCGCTCCAACCGATCTATTCAATCCAACAGGATTCACAACCAACAACATTTATTGCAGATATAATCCTCAGTAACCCTTAAACTCTCCTGAACCTCCCACATCCGACAAGATCACTCTACTAAAGGCCATTCTGTTCCTTCCAATCTACAGACCCTGAAAATAAAACCGTCTTAGTAATTTTGGCTTATATTTTTAAAATTTAATCATAGACAGATCCCAATTAAAACATATAATCAAGAAAGAACCCGCTATACTCACTAATGTAGATTTATAGCCAGACTATAATTAAATCTATTTACTTATCTGTTTCTGTACTGTGACCTCTCGCAAACAGGTTCCTCCAAGATCAGTTGTGAATTTCGCTGTTTGTTAAGTTTGCCTCGACACCCTCTGATGTCCAGCGATACATGAATTCAAACAGCAAAGGCAGTAACTGCACAGGATCACTGCTGTGTCAGTTAGCAGTGTGGGTTTTTTTCTCTCTTTCCCTGACAGACCATGTGCTTGCTGCCTTTGTTTGTCTGTCTCCCTTCTAAAAGTGCTGTTGTTCTGACTTTCTTTTCTCCAAAGTTCCAAAACAATTGCAACAGCATAAAGAACAGTAATTGCTGCTCCTGGAATTCAAGGGAATCACCTCCAACACCTAAAATACCTCAAAAAAGGAGCAGCCTGTTCCAGCTAGAATTTTTTCCCGTCCTCTATCTTGGAATATTCAATGGTATTTGGGCACGGATTATGAAGCAGGTTTCACTTCAATCAAGCAACTGAAGGTGACAATACCAGTGCTGAGGTAAGCACTATTAATGGTGAAGTCACCTTGCAGAAAGATGCCAGTGAGGTAGGATTTCGTGCAATCCTTATACAGCGAGGACAAACAGTTGTATTTGTATCTCAGGTATTAATGCAAATGCAACAATGCCTCACTCAGATAGAGAAAGAGTGCCTTACTACTATCTTTGGTTGAAAATATTTTATTCAAAACCTGTCTGGGAGAGACAAAGTGACAGTGGACTCCAACTACAAAATACTTCAAAACATCTTCCTCGAATAACTTCTATCTGCTCCAAGTCAATTGCTACAGATATTATTTCGTTTGCAGATATAATCTGGAAGTGATAACGAAGCAAGGGGAACAAATATACATTGCACACAAGAACAGTATTCTCAATGAAGAAAATTAATAATGCTAAGACTGTGAACAAAATTGTCTAAATTCAACTTGAAACAACAACTCAACACATTCTGGAAGTCATCAACTCATCTGAGACTTTGTATCTGACAAGTATTCTGCTTAAATTAAGCAAACTATGCAACACATTGTAAATCTCTAAGTGCTGCAGGAAGTAGTGATGCAAGGATGACCTGAAAGCATCAAGGACACTCACGTTGCTATAACGGTGTATTGGGCAGACAGAGATGAAGTGATAGCCCAAATTGACATCTTGCACAAAGGGAATAAAGTCACTATCCTGAAAGAGATGAGATAAAGGATTCTAAAATGTACCTATGCAAGGCATCGAGGAATTGAGGCTAGTCTGAGGAAGGCAAGAGACGTTTTCTATGGATCAAACAAGAACAATGTAAATTGTGATTTTGTGTGGTACATGCGTGTCCCATATGTAACTGCATGTCTGCGGTGTGCAGAAAGTGTCTGCCACACCGTCAGCTAAATTCTAGGTCAGATCAGATAAAGTCCCACTCTGCAAGCATCCTGATTCTACAGATAGGGAGAACTAGCACAGATTGAAAATTGCACCATGCACCTGTATAGCACATTTAGAAAACTTTTACATAACTATAACCTTGACAGGTTTACAACTATCCCTTTAACATGAACCATTTGACACCAACAACCCTTCCCTACATCTGTCAGTTTATGTCCTTGGACCCACATCGCAGATTCTGCCCCCAACCATTCAGAAAAATACCTTGCCATGGACTGAGCATATTGCCATAGTTCAGCAATGTCTTCCTGCAGATTCTCATCCAGTGTGCCCAGGAAAAGTGGAAGGTAATCTTTCCCGGGAATGGGAGTAGGCGAGGCTCCCTCTTGATCAGGGTGACCTGGATGAAGATCACAGAGAAGGTGAGCAGGTATGCAGACCATGAATGATGTTTGGTCCAGGGATGCAAGCAGCCAAATGACCTCCTCAATCAGCCAGGGCATCACATCATTATGTTATAAAGATATCAAGGCAAGGGATTTTCTACTGGGAAAAGGTTGGGAATTGTGTGATCATCATCAGTACCACATTGCCAAAGAGGTCAGACTGGCTGAAAGAGGTAAGGCGTTTGGATACCGGTAAGAATGCAGTATGTGGTTTAGAAATGAATGAGGACAAGGTCTCTTGACATGCTGATTAAGTGCAATTTATCAAGCAGCTCAGGGAGACATTCATTGTTAGGGAGAGGACTATAACTGGATGAAGAGAGAAAAAGGACAAAGTTGATACTGCTAACAGACAACTACAACTCTGGTACATCTAGACAATACAACATTATTTACCTTTTCCACATCCTCCACAAGCAAGTTACATGCTTGAGGGTTTCTGTATAGAATCAGAAACACATTCTGGTGATCACTTCCCAGCAGTTAAGGCAGGTTGTTTAAGCTGAGGTTACTGACAGTGTGAAGACTGTTGGTGCTTAGGTGAAGACTGAACCTGAGGTGGCAGGCTGAACTTCAGAAGTGCAGAGACAAATGCAGGAACATCTGGGGGAGATACCAAAGACTAAGCAAAAGTTTGTGAAAACTATAGGAGTCTTTCCTTGCTACCATGCCTCTGGCATGTGAGCATATAGCTCCTCCATTGAGAGGTCAATGACAGCCATGGTACATACACTCCATATGTGTAAGGACCTGCAGTTTATCACTTCTGGTGTGTACTCAGTTCAACAGTCACATGGTCAGAGAGTATCAAAACATCTGGCAATCACTCCAGGTGCCTCTTCTCTTCAATGATACAGGGAGGAGGATTACCAGCCAGTTACCCCAGGGGTACATTCTCTGGACCCTCTCAGGATGTGAGGCATCTCCTCATCCCCTCTGCCAGTGACCCCAGAGTTTACTGAGAGGGAAGACGGAGGAAGGTGCCTGTGTAAAGGTTTCCCAGAAGGACAGGAGCTTCAAGGCTTTGGAATACCGATGAACATGTGTTAAGGCCATCACAGGCAATGGCACATTGCTCTTAGCAACCTGCCTCCTTATCAACTGCTTTTGTTGGTGATGCATGAGGCGTGACGATTATAAATGTATTGAGGGCAGAATTCCTTTGCTTTTCCTCGACCCTCCCTCAGAGATCATTGACCTGCCTGTACCTGCCTGTACTAGATCTCCCCTGTTTCAAGCTTGATGTCTCTTTCTGTCTGCTGACTTTCTACATGTGGTGTAGCAACCTTCTAGGGATACGCAACATGAGACCACTTCAACAACTGACACCATTCGATACACTGGAGCCTGGCTCCTTTTAGGTATTTCAATCCCCCCACCGTCGCAAGACTTGTCAGTGCCTTGTTGTGCTGCCAATTAAGGGCTCAACCATCACACGTTCCATCCGTTTCCCCCATCATCTTCCACTAAGCCAATCACCATCATCAATAAGAGACACTCTTAACTACCGCCCCTTGACATTCAGTGGTATTACCATCACTGAAGCCCCCACTGTCAACATCTTTGGGGTTACCATAGACAAGAAACTCAACTGGACTCACCACATAAACACAGTGGCTACAAGAGCAGGTCAGAAACTAGGGATACTGTGGCGAGTAACTCACCTCCTGACACTCCAAAGTCTATCCACCATCTACAAGGCACAAGTCGAGGGTGTGTTGGAATAGTCCCCACTTGCCTGGATGGGTGCAGCTTCAACAACACTCAAGAAGCTTGACACTATCCAGGACAAAGTAACCCGCTTGATTGGCACCCCATCTACAAACATTCAATCCCTCCACCACTGGTTCTCAGTAGCAGCAGTGTGTACTATCTACGAGATGCACTGCAGAAATTCACCAAAGATCCTTAGAGAGCACCTTCCAAACACATGATCACTTACACCTAGAAGAACAAGGGTAGCAGGTACTTGGGAACACCACCACCTGCAAGTTCCCCTCCAAGTCACTCACCAACCTGACTTGGAAATATACCACCGTTCCTTCCCAAAATCCTGGAATTCCCTCCCTACTGGCATTGTGGGTCATTCCACAGCAAGTGGACTGCAGTGATTCAAGAAGGGAGCTCACCACCATCTTCTCAAGGGCAAGTAGAGACGGGCTATCAATGCTGGCTGGCCAGTGATGCCCAAGTCCCACAAATGAATAAAGAAAAGAGCACTTCATGATGAGAAACTCCTTTTATCCTCACATTTTTCATCACAGTGAAAAAGATACAATTTTAAAAATGTCTGATCGCACAATAGTGTTTTGTACAAATCCAACATTCATGCCATATTAAATTCAATTCTCCTTTATATTAAAGCCAGGACCCTATATTCCTTTATTATGGCCTTTGAATATCTACATTCTGTTGGATTCACTCTCATTCATAATTTGTCACCAAATGTGTTTGTTTATATTTCTCTGAATTGAGTGCATCTTTAATGTACATGACCACTCTGCCGCCCTGTTAATATGTTCCTACAATTGCAGCTATTCTCTCCTCACTGCTTGCCTTACCTTCTAATTTGGAAAAAAGTCAATTAACTTTCATATTATTCCCCAGTATATTTCTTCAAATCAATTATATAAATGAAAACAAAACAAAAGAGGTTGTGTCACAGATCCTAAAGGCACATTGTTATCCAGATCCTGTCAATCTGAAAAGAAGCCAATTGGTCCTTATTATTTGCTTTCTACCTGCCAGTCATGTAGCTAAATTTGTTTTAATACAGTGCACTTTAATTTTTTAGTAACAATTCTTTTCTGTCGTAGTTTTAAGATACTTTCTGTAAATCCATACAAACATGATTCACCACATTCACTATGTCTCTACACTATAATTTCCTCCAAAAATCATTGAAATTAGTTACAGATGACATGTCCTTTATGTAAAATAAACACATGCTAATTTTCTGACATTCATCCACTACCCCCTTTGGAGCAGACCTACAATAGCTCCTTCTTCATGTAATTTGAATGCAATTAATAGTATTGTAGTTAAAAGGAAATCATGAAAATAGAATTTCTGAAATTAGACGTTCAAAATGTGGGAAACTTACCTTCAACAAGTCCACAAAGGAACACTGGCTATCCCCATGTGGAACTATCATAAATGGTAAAAAGAGGAGATAAATCATAGAATTATACAGCACACAAAGAGGTTATTTGAAACTCGGTGGTATGCCTGCTCTTTTGAAAGGCTTGAATTTCATTCCCAGTTCTTTCCACATATCCCTACAATTTTGTTTTTCATCAAGTATTTATTTAATGTTCTTTTGAAAATGCCTGTAAAATTAGTGATCACCTGATATCCTATCAGAAATTTTCCAAATCTTCCAATCTAGTAGTTGTGCTATGACTTGTAGTACATATTTTAAAAATCCTTTATTCAACTCTATCTTTTGCCCATCACCTTAAATTTCTGCCCTTGTGTTTATTAACCCTTCAGGCATTGGATATCATTTCTTTTGATTTACTCTAACTAAACCTTTAGTAATTTGAACCTTTTTATGAAGTCTTCCTCTAGGCTTCTTTGCTCTCTAATGGACAAACTCAATTTCTCCAATTTATACGATTCTCTGTTGTCCTTCATCCCTGTAACAATTTGAATCAACTTGTCAATCCTCATCCTTGAATAATTCTTGTAAAGGTGGAAGAAAGAGAAAAAAGTCACATGGCTTATTGATATAGAATCTGAAAAAAGAGAATGGATTGCCTGAGTGACACTCTAAGTTAGTAATTGAGGGATGCTGTGCCTGTTCTCTTACTTTCAATAACATTCTCTTACATTCCAAATATTGTCCTTAACAGTCTTTTAAAGCTTTCTTTTCAAACACAGGAATCCAGAATTTAGATTATTATAAATTATGTTTGTAATATTTGTGATGTTTGTCCTTAGCAGGTTACTACTAATTTACTGAAAATGGAACAAGACCTTCTTAACAGGATTAACAAACCAGAAAAGAGTTTAATATATTGCCAAGTCTAATCATAGAAAAATAATTTTGCATCCTTAGGCATCGAGAAAATGTTCAAAAGACCGGTTGAACACTTGCAGTGTTATTCATGAACAAAATTACTGTGAGGATGAGTCTCTATTTTCTCTTTTCAAATGCAAAGGAACTTGTAGCATTGATATTCTTTCATGGGATACGAACAATGCTGGCAAAGTCAGCATTTATCGACCCTCTTTAGCTGCCTGCACCGTCCTCTGGAACTGCTGCAATTGATGTGGGAGAACGATTCAAGTATATCGGAAAAATTTGCAGCATTATAAGGAAATGGCAGGGGAATGGAATGTTCGTACAGAGAGTTGTATGGATACCACATGCTGAATGGTCTCCTTCTGTATTGTAACCATTTTATGGTTCTAAATATGTTCTCTTATTTTATTTCGGATTTTCAACATTTG
Source organism: Chiloscyllium plagiosum (assembly GCF_037043375.1). Lineage (NCBI taxonomy): Eukaryota > Metazoa > Chordata > Chondrichthyes > Orectolobiformes > Hemiscylliidae > Chiloscyllium > Chiloscyllium plagiosum. The sequence goes on from NW_028270148.1 coordinate 45,154,972, forward strand.
CCACATTTTTAAAATCTGCAAAACATTGAAATGCTCCATCAGACTCAATTGAAGAAAACAATGTAACCAAATACATCTGCGCAATCAAAACAAGCTCAACTTCAGACCTTCTAAACATCGCTAAGATCATTTTGTAGTTATTATTCCAGAATGAATGTTTGGAACTTTAATATGTCTGTCCAGATTGCAGATGCTGGGAAGCTTGTGTGATTCGGCATGAAGATGAAGGAGGGAATTCCCTGGAAAAAGCTGGGAAGCCTGTTGGCAGGAAAGTAAGCAGCTGATTGGAATTTTAACCTTTTGGGCCTCTCAAAAATGTGGCACTATTGCCACTAGGTTTTCAGCTGATAGACGGCCTCAGTGGTGGCCATTTAGTTCTGTCCATTGCTTACAGGATGCTGCTTCAATGACTGATCCTGTGAAATGCATCTAAAAATACAGAGCCTATTTCCACTTGATGTCACCCAGGTCTATCACAGCATAACCTCAATCACCCCCTTTATATTCTCTAATACATTACATTTATTAGATTACCTACAGTATGGAAACAGGCCCTCCAGCCCAACAAGTCTACACTGACCCTCTGAAGACCCATTCCCCTACCCTAGCCCTGATTAGTGCACCTAACAGTATGGGCAATTTAGCATGGCCAATTCACCTGACCTGCACATTTTTGGACTATGGGAGGAAATCCACGCGGACACGGGGAGATTGTACAAATTTCACACAGACAGTCGTGCGAGGTGAGAATCAAATCCGGGTCCCTGGCGCTGTGAGGCAACAGTACTAGCCACTGAGCCACCATGCCACCCTCTGCTTGCTTGGCTTCAAGTGATGGATGAACAGAAATTCCATTAAACTGAATTTTCGGAAGACCAAAGCTATACTGTTTAATGCCTGTGCAAACTCTGTTCCATAGCTATCTATTTCCCTCTCCAGCAACTGCCTGAGCCTGAATTAGACTATGTGCAACTTTGCTTGAGATACGTTTCCAACCAGGTAACTTGATAAGGTGGCCTGACTCCACCACGCCTGACATCACCTGCTGGTAACACATGCATCCACAGCTTAGCTACCTTGTCACTGGACTATTCCAAGACGCTCATGGCTGGCCTCCCATGTTTTACCCTCCCTGATGTTATAGCCAAAGTCTAAGAGTGTGCTGTTGGAAAAACAGAGCCGGTCAGGCAGCATCCGAGGAGCAGGAGAATCAACGTTTCGACCAAGTGGGCTGAGAGACGAATTGGATGGGAGTGGGACTGGGGGAAAGGTAGCTGGGAAGGTAGATGAAGGTGGGGGGGGGGTGATGCTGATCGGTCGGAGAGGAGGGTGGAGCAGATAGGTGGGAAGGAAGATGGACAGGTCATGAGGGTGGTGTTGAGCTGGAAGGTTGGAATAAGGTAGGAGGAGGGGAAATTAGAAATTTCAACCTTCCAACCTTCCCAGATCCAACCTTGCAACTCGGTACTGCCCTCTTGAACTGTCCTACCTGTCTATCTTCCTTCCCAACTATCCGCTCCACCGTCTTCTCCAACCTATCACCTTCACCTCCACCTTCATCTACCTATCACATTCCCAGCTACCTTCCACACTTTCCCCACAACCCCCCCCCCCCCCCCCCCCCCCCCCCCACAGACCCACTCCTCTCCCATTTATCTCTCAGCCCCCTTTGGGTCACAAGCTTCATTCCTGATGACAGGCTTATGCTTGAAACGTCAATTCTCCTATTCCTCGGATGCTGCCTGACCTGCTGTGCTTTTCAGCTTCTCAGTCCTCACTTTCTCCTAATTGACGTTATAGCCATTCAAAACTCAATTATAAGTTTCTAACTCACATTAAAGCCATCTTGCCTTAACTTACTGACTTATATTGGGTCCTGATTAAGGAACACTTTGATTTCAAAATCTTAAACTTGTTTTCAAATCCCACTAAGCCCCCTCTTCTCCTCCTTCCTCTGCAACTTCCTCAAGCCTAAACCTTTTCTGTGCTATTGTATTTGATAACGCTCCTGTGAAGTAGCACTGGCTATTTTGTTGCATCAAATGTGTTGCAAAAATTGTTGTGGTTTGACCATGCAGTCTAGGTAGGTGATAGGTTAAAGATTTTTCTCTTTTTAATGTACTTACTTCATGGTACATTAAACGTAAGTTGTCTTGATATGTGCGACTGCCTCTTCAAGATGTACTGGTCAAATGGCTTTATTGATCTCTGTTTTGATCTTTTAACAGATCTTATTTCTGCGAAAGGGAAGCAGTGGCTTTATGGTAAGTCACTGATCAATGTTCTAGAGACATTGGTCTAAATCCTACTAAACAGATGCTGGAATTTGAATTCAATCAATAAATCTGGAATTAAAAACAAGTCTAATGTTAACCATGAAACCATTGTGGATGGTTATAAAACCCATCTGATTCACCAATTCCCTCGAGTGTCTGCCTTGTATTCTTAGACTGTGTTCCCTGGTTCTGGATTTCCAAACCAGGGTCAACACCCTTTTTGCATCTAGTCTGTCAAGCTCGATCATAATTTTATATGTTTCAATCATATGCCCCCTCATCCTTCTTAATTTGAGTGAATGCAGACTCGATCTTTCCTCATCGGAAAATTCTGCTATCAGCCAGGTGCATTCCTCTCTGACAAGTATATTCTCTCTTAGGCAGTGAAACTGTATACAATATTTCAGATGCAGTCTCACCAAAGCCCGGTATAACTACAGTAAGTCATCCCCACTACTGAACTCAAATCCTCTTGCAAAGGTCAATATACCAATTGCCTTCCTCATTGTCTTTGCACTTGCCTGTTTACTTTCATTGACTGGTGTACCCAGATTCCTTTGTACATCCTCATTTCCCAATATATCACCATTTCAAACAATGCTTTCCTTCCTTTATTTTCAAACCGAAGTGTACCTTCACAGTTAGCCGCGCTAGACTGAATCTACCATGCATTTGCCCACTCTCTCAACTTGTCTAAATTACTTTGACGTCTTCTTGCATCCTTCCCATAACTCACAATCATGCCCAGTTTTGCATCATCAACAGCTCAGCAATTATGCATTTGCTTCCTTCATTGCAAAATAGCTAGGGTTTAAACATTGATCCTTACAATACCCCACTCATCACTGTCTACCACTTGGAAGAAGACCCATTTATTATCCATCCTCTGATTCCTCTCTGTCAAGCAATTCTCTGTCCAAGCCAACATATTACCCAATATCCTATGTGCTTTAACTTTGCCAACTAACCTCTTATGAGGTACTTTATATCAAAAGCCTTCTAGAAATCTAAATACGCCAAACCCCTGATTCTCCCTTACCTATTCTTTTAGTCATGATCTGGAAGTGCTGGTATTGGACTGGGGTGGACAAAGCTAAAAATCACTGAACACCAGGTTATAGTCCGACAGGTTTATTTGGAAGTACAAACTTTCGGTAGCTGTGGACAGGATTATAAGACACAGAATTTATAGTAAAAGATTACAGAGTCATTGCAACTGAAACGATATATTGAACAAATCTAGACTGCTGTTAAGTCTTTCATATTTTAGAATGGGTTGCAGGTTTCGGTTCATTAATATGTAAACCCCAGAACTTCATTTAAATCACATTCTCAAGATAACTTAAGGTTTCTAAAAAAAAATTGTCTGAGCTGTGATGTCACCTTTTTTTAGAAAACCTTAAGTCATTTTGAGCATGTGACTTAAAAGAAGTTCTGGAATTTACATATTAATGAAGCAAAACATGCATCCCCATTCTAAAAGATGAAAGACTTAACAGCAATCTAGGTTTGTTCAATATATCATTTCAGTTGCATGACACTGTAATCTTTTGCTATAAAGTCTGTCTTATGATCCTGCTCCACAGCTGCCTGATGAAGGAGCAGTGCTCAGAAAGCTAGTGCTTCCAACTAAACCTGTTGGATTATAACCTGGTGTTGTGCGATTTATAACGTACTCTACTAGTGACATTCTCAAAAACTCCAGAAGATTCATTAAGCATGATCAGCCTTGTTCAGCCCATGCTGGCTTTGTCCACTCCCATTACTGCTTTCTAAATGTTCTGTTGTCACATCTTTGTAATAGACATGAGGATTTTCCCCACTACTGATGTTAGAATAACTGATCTGCAATTCTCTGTTGTTTTTCTCTATCCCCTTTTTAATAGTGGATTACATTTGCCACCCTCCAATCTGTCGGAACTGCTCCAGAATCTGTTGAATTTAGGAAGAAGACCACCAACGCATCCAGTATTTCCAGGGGCACTTCCTTTAGTACTCTTGGATGGAGATTATCAGGCCCTGGTGAGCTGTCAGCTTTCAAACCCATTAATTATCCCAGCATACTTTCTTAGTAATACAGATTTCCTTCAATTCTGCTTTCTCACTAGACCCTTGCTTTCCTAAAGTTTCTATGAGGTAATACATGCTATCTTTTGTGAAGACAGAACCAGTGTGTTCAATTTTTCTACATAAGAACATTGAAATAGAAGCAGCAGTAGGCCGTCTGGCCCCTTGAGCCTGCTCCCCCATTCAACAATATCATGGCTGATCTTCTTGTAGACTCAACTCCACCAACCTGCCCACTCACCATAACCTAACATTCCTTTGCTCCCCATTGTAATTTCCCCAGATTGTAAGGCACCTACATTTGTCTTTTCTAATCCTTTTTCCTTCACACATTTATGGAAACATTTACAGACAGTTTCTATGCTCCCTGCGGTTTTACTCTCATGCTCTACTTGCCCCCTCTTGATCAAACCTTTTGTCCTCTTTTCCTGAAATCTAAAGTATCCCAGTTCCCAGACTTACTTTTTTTTCTCTAGCAATTTTATATGTCTCCTCTTTGAATCTAATACTATCTCTACTTTCTTTTGTGAGCCAAAGTTGAACTTTGTTTTCATGCCAGACCGGAATGAAAAATTCATGCTTGCATTTAAATATGAACCATTACCTTTAGCAAACTTCCCTAATATATCCTTGCTAATTTACGTCTCCTGTCCTCATAGTTCCTTTTATTTAGATTTAGGATCCTAGTTTTGGATTTGACAACTTCACTCTCCACCATAATGAAGAGTTTTATCATGTTATGGTTCCTTCTCCCCAGAGGCACCCACATAGCAAGACTGTTGACTAATTCTTTCTCATTTCCCATACTTGTATAGAGTAGCATGTTCTCTGGTTGGTTTCTCAACATATTCATCGAAATAGTTCATCCCGTCCCACATTTTGAAAAATTTGTGAATTGAGAATTGGTCTGCTCAGTTACATCAAAATATAATTCATGCAGAAATTCATAAGCCTGAGTGACACCCAAATGAAGGGCCATCAATCACAGCTCAAGTTCCAGTTTAAGACTTCAACACAAAATTGAGATTGCACTCTTATGCAATGCTGAGGGGGTGATGCACTATTGCAGGTGCCATCTTTTGCTTGAGGTGTTAAAACATGGTCACCTTCTCAGATGCACATAAAAGATCACATGACACTATTTTAAAGAAGAGCGGAGAGTTATGGCACTCTGAACAATAATTATCCATCATCAGTACAATGAAAACGGAATAGCTTGGGATGTTACAGTCTGTGAGAGCTAGCTATGTGTAGCTGATAGCTGTATTTCCTACAAGATAAAAGTAATTATTTGGCTGTAAGGCACTTTGGGACATCCTGTGGTCATGACACTGGATAGGCCACGTTTAGAATACTGCCTACAATTCTGGTCTTCTTGCTATATGAAGGATGTTATGAAACTTGAAAGGGTTCAGGAAAGATTTACGAGGATGTTGCCAGGGTTGGAGGGTTTGAGCAGTAGGAAGAGGCTGAATAGGTTGGGGCTATTTTCCCTCGTGCATCAGACGCTGTAGGGTGACGTTATAGAGGTTTATAAAGTCATGAGGTGCATGGATAGGGTAAATAGACAAGATCTTTTCCCTGGGGTGGGGGAATCCAGAACTAGAGGGCATAGGTTTAAGGTGAGTGGGGAAGGATTTAAAAGGGACCTAAGGGGCAATGTTTGTACGCAGGGGGTGTGAAATGAACTGCCAGAGAAAGGGGTGGAGGCTGGCACAATGACAGCATTTAAAAGGCAGATGGGTATACGAATAGAAAGGGTTTAGAGGGAAATGGGTCAAATGCTGGCAAATGGGACTAGATTCATTTAAGATATCAGGTCGGCATGGACGAGTTGGACCAAAGTGGTCTGTTTATGTGCTGTACATCTCTATGACTCTAAATGCGCAACATAAATGCAAGCATTTCTTATATACTTCGCCCGGCATCAAAGTGGTTGCCAAGGCTGCAAACAGAAATGATCAAAATAGTTAGGGTCAATTTGACTGTCTATAGCTTAAAACTTAGTCCATTATATTTATAATTGTTCCTGACCCTTGTGCTGTTAAAATGTGACATTTGTCTGATCTAAAGTTACTGTTTACCAAACTTGCCATTCTGATTTGTCCTGGCGAAGTCTGTACTAAACTGCCAGAGTACATTGAAGCTTAACTTGAGTGATCACCCTGTTATTGAAAGGAATATTTCACAGGGTCATCTCTGGCTAATTGCGAATGCTAATTATCTTTCTCTTTTGTCTCTGGCTGGATCAAAGGAAAGGGAAACATAACTCACTGGGTCCCTTTAAATGCTAGAGGGAAGCTGTTTTTGGTGAAAGGTTTTCATTGGGCCATATCCCAACTTACTACAGGATTTCAATTCTTTTAGATGAATTTTATAAAACTTGTGAGAAATCTAAAAATATTCTGTTACTGTACTGATGAAGAGCTTATGTCCGAAACGTCGACTTTCCTGCTCCTCGGATGCTGCCTGACCTGTTGTGCTTTTCCAGCACCACAGTTTTCAATTCTGATCTCCAACATTGCAGTGCTCACTTTCTCCTTGTACTTACATTGTCAACTGATTTATTTAACTTCTTCTGTCCTCCTTTTGTGAAGGAATTCACTTATAATGAGCGGTCACAACTGATAAAGAGGATAGTTCTCCTATGATTTTGGGATTAAAAATACAAAACATGGTTCATCTGCTTGACAAAGGCAAAAACTTGGCAAGACATGCTTCTGTGATCATGAACACTAACTTCCTGCAGAACATCCTGTGGCATATTGGTTGCATTTTTTAACACAAGGACAATTTTCTGAAAAGAAGCAACTCACTTTTAGAAATCACAGATGCAAAATCTCACTCAGGTGCTTCTGAAAGCAAAATTCCATAAATAATTAGTGTAAGCTAGTACAATCTCACATTGGACCACTTTATTTTCCAACGATTCTTCTAAAACACTTGTCAACTGAATCTGGGAAACAGGTTCTAATCTTTTTCTTCTTAGACAGTCCCTTGTGTTTGAGAATGACTAGAATCACATTAAAATGTGTTTATAAGTGATTGAAGAGTCCTATGCATGACATACTGTTTCTCTCAAAGGTTGGGCAGACAATGGTTTGGGAAATGGGAGGGTGACATGCCAGAGTTGAAAAGTGCTCCTTACTTTGTTAATGCTTGACTTTAGCTTCCTGATGAGACTTGAGCACTAACCGATCCCTCCCGGATGCTGTTCCTCCACTTCGAGTGGCCTTGACCCAGGGCTTTCCAGGACTCAACAGAGATGTTCCATCTTCTCAAGGAGGTTTTAAGATGACCTTCAAAGTATTTCCTTTGCCCAGCTTGCTGTATGAAAGCTCTGGTTAGAGTGTTAGTCTTGTGTCAGACATGTGGAGGATATGGTCCACGCAGAGGAGCTGGTTGTGAGTGATCAATACCTTGATGCTGGATATGTTGGCCTGAATGAGAACAATAGCATTGGATTTGTGAGAGCTCTGGGAAGCAGCACTGGTGGTACTTCTCCAGGATTTTCAGCTGCCTGCTGTGCATGCTCTGAGGTTTTCAAACACTTAGTGGGCGGCACAGTGGCACAGTGGTTAGCACTGCTGCCTCACAGCGCCTGAGACCCGGGTTCAATTCCTCCCTCCAGTGACTGACTGTGTGGAGTTTGCACGTTCTCCCCGTGTCTGCGTGGGTTTCCTCCGGGTGCTCCTGTTTCCTCCCACAGTCCAAAGATGTGCAGGTCAGGTGAATTGGCCATGCTAAATTGCCTGTAGTGTTAGGTAAGGGGTAAATGTAGGGGTATGCGTGGGTTGCACTTCGGCGGGTCGGTGTGGACTTGTTGGGCCGAAGGGCCTGTTTCCACACTGTAATGTAATCTAATCTAATCACTTTCTTCCTTAGGTGAGTGAAGATTGCTATGGCACATTGAAGGTGGTTTTGAACTTCATCATTGATGTCTGCCCTTGTTGGCAGTAAGTTTCCATGGTATGAAAAGTTGTCCAAATCCTCATCATGAATTTTGAAGGGGGCAGGTTGGCACAGAATCTTACCCTTACGAATGTTTAGTGTAAGGCCCTTACGAATGTTTAGTGTAAGGCCCTTACTTTCATACACCTTGAGCTCCCATCGCCTCCAGGTTAGTTCCAATGTCATCTTATCCTCTCTCGTTGAACCACAGTATGCAGACACACACTCTGAGTTCACACTCCAAGCTATTATCAACACCTTCTAATTTGAAAATACCTTCTGCACCTTTTTGCATCCTGCTGGCTCAAGAAATGTTGACTAGATGAAAGATGTTAACTAACACAAAAGATGTTGACTAGTACATGCTTATTGCTCATTCACTTTTTTAAATATTGGAATCACACTGGATATTTAGATTTGTTGGATTCACTCCAGCATCTCTCATGTTAAAGATACTGAACTGTGATTGTATATCCCCCCCAGTTAGGATAGAAATATCTTGTTAAACTCTGCTCAGGGAACTGTTGTTTAAATGTTGATGAATGTCTTAAATATCTATATGAATTAGAAAGAAGATTATACTTACTTTTCCCAGAAATATCAATATTGCGATAGACTTTTCATTTTATGTGAATTGTATATTCAGTTCTTTCATACACTTTGATATAGTGTCTAATATAGCCTTCTGTGTCCAAACTCAAGAGCCAATCTCCATACATGCTTCAGTGAGGAAGTGAAATATTGAGAAGGGATGCCTGGACTCTTATGATATCTGGACTGTTAAAATCTGCTACAAATGCTCTCAGAAGGATACTAAATTTCTTGGCTGGTTCCTTTCCGTCATGAAGAGTTAGATCAGTTCTTCAGACCCATGCAAGCATCTGGAAGGTCTTTCTCAAACCTAAATGGGAGAGATTATCAAAGAGATGTTCCTAATCTGAAAGGCTCCATGAAAAGGGCTAAGATGATAAAATACTTCATTTCCTCTTTCGCAAACACTGAAATGACTCATTTCAGCCTGAATTCAAGCTCTGTCAACATATATTTTTTCTGACAGTTGCAGAGAAATTAGATATTAAAACTCAAAAGGTTTTACTGTTGACCTAGTCTATGCTGTCTTCTAGAACCTTTGAATGGATTGTAAGATATTTTACTAGGGAAGGTCAGTCAAGAACTAGCTTGAAAATTGGTTTCTGCATTGTGCTTGAGTAGAAATTATCAGGAGAAAATTAAAGTGATAAGAATGGGCAATTTTAGCGATTCTTAGTATGTTACAAACAACACAACTCTGAAAAAGATAAAATATATGCAGTTTGTCATAATTGCTTTTATGTTGCACTGTGTAGTAAATGGAGTTTTCAATCATTATGAATCTAATTTACTATCAAACAAATGATGAAATATATGTTTGCCTGACCTTTACTCTAATTACAATATCCAGCCTTTAATAGAAAATCACAATTATTTTGACTGATTATTGGTGTTACCAGCTCTTCCTACTCCACAGTCACCTCTCAGTACACCTCTAAGATCCAACTTCTGGATGGCTTCCTTCCCTCATCTACAAGCAGGTCCTTGGCAAAACCATCTACAGAAATGGGATCAGCATCTAAATCTCCAGGACCCGATCTAATGTATCCCAGAACGTTGTGGGAAGTAAGGGAGGAAATTGTGAGACCCCTTGCAGAAATATTTGCATCATCTATGACTATGGATGAGGTGCCTGGTGACTGGAGGGTGTCCAATGTTGTACCTTTGTTTAAGAAAGGTTGTAAAGAGAAACCAGCGAACTATAGACCTATGAGTCTGACTTCAGTTGCGGGTAAATTGTGAGGAGGTGATTATAAAAGATAGGATTTATGGACATTTAGAGAGACAAAAATTGACGAGGGATAGTCAGTATCATTTTGTGCAAGAAGAATCATTTCTCACAAACTTGATTGAGTTTTTTGAGGAAGTTACCAAAAAGGTTGATGATGGCAGAACAGTAGATATTGTTTGTTTGGACTTTAGTAAAGCCTTTGACAAGGTTCAGTGTGGCAGACTAATTGGTAAGACTAGGTGACATGGGATTCAGGTTCAGCTTGCCAATTGAATACATAATTGGCTCAACGGCAGGAGTCAAAGTGATGGTGGAGGATTGTTTTTCAGACTGAAGACCTGTCACCGGTGGTGTTCCGCAAGGCTTGGTTCTAGGTCCTTTATCGTTTGTCATTTATATAAATGATTTGGATGAGAATATAGATCACATGGTTCATATGTTTGTGGATGACACTGAAGGTGGTGGCATAGTAGACAGTGAAGAAGGTTTTCTAAGACTACAAAGGGATTTTGATCAAAATGGGTCAATGGACTGAAAAATCTGGATAAATGCGCAGTATTGCATTTTAGTACAACAAACAAGGATAGGGTTTATACAATTAATGGTATGGCCTTGGCTAGTGTTGTAAAACAAAGGGACAGAGGGGTGCAGGTACAGAATTCTTTGAAGTTTGCGTCACATGTAGACAAGGTGATTAAAAAGACATTTGGCACACTTGCCTTCATTGCTCAATCACAGAGTCATAGAATCATAGAGCTGTACAGCATAGAAACAGACCCTTCAGTAACCCGTCCATGCCGACTAGATATCCCAACCCAATCTAGTCCCACCTGCCAGCACCCGGCCCATATCCCTCCAAACCCTTCCTATTCATATACCCATCCAAATGCCTCTTAAGTGTTGCAATTGTACCAGCTTCCACCACATCCTCTGGCAGTTCATTCCATACACGTACCACCCTCTGCATGAAAAGGTTGCCCCTTAGGTCTCTTTTATATCTTTCCCCTCTCACCCTAAACCTACGCCCTTTAGTTCTGGACTCCCCAACCCCAGGGAAAAGACTTTGCCTATTTACCCTATCCATGCCCCTCATCATTTTGTAAACCTCTATAAGGTCACCCTTCAGCCTCCGACGCTCCAGGGAAAACAGCCCCAGCTTGTTCAGGAGTTGGGAAGTTATGATGAGGTGCTACAGGACATTGGTGAGGCATCTCCTGGAATACTGTGTCCAGTTCTGGTCACCCAATTATAGGAAGGGTATTGTTACGCTGGAGAGGGTTCAGAAGAGTTTTGGATGTTGCCAGTTATGGAAGTTTTGAGTTATAAAGAAAGGCTGGATAGACTGGAACATTTTTCACTGGAGTGTAGGAGGTTGAAAGGCGACCTGATAGAAGTCTATAAAATAATAAGACGTATAGATAGAGTTAATAGTCGTTGTTTTTTTCCCTAGGATGGGTGATTTCAAGACTAGAAGGCACATTTTTAAGATGAGAAAAGAGAGATTTAACAAAACCTTGAGGTGCAGATTTTTTTACGTAAAGGGTGGTTTGAGTGTGGAATGAACTTCCTGAGGTAGTGGTGGATATGGGTACAATTGCAACATTTAAAAGACTATTTGGATAAGTACATGAATAGAAAAGGTTTGGAGGGATGTGGGCCAGGAGCAGGTGGTTGAGACTAGTTTACTTTGGCATTATGTTTGGCATGGACAGGTTGTACTGAAGGGTCTGTTTCCATGCCGCATAACTCTATGACTCTATAAATGCATTGATAGCATGCAACCTTCTCCTTGTTACTTGGACAAGGTTTATATGATTATTGTGGTTTAGAACTATATCTTTTGATTTACAAGATTATGTTTGCTGGAGCTACATCGTTAAAGGTAGGTTAAGTGAAATGAGCCATGTGTCCTATGCTGAGTCTGACAATAAACCTGCAATAATTAGATCAAAAATTGAGTCATATTATCTTATTGAAGGGAAAGTGTCAAATATTGACACCCGAGTACAATGACAGCTGTTTGTCAATCCTCAGTAACAAAATCCTGAATCTCCTAAATCATAAAATGGTGTTATTAATTATCAATTCCTGAAGAAGGGCTCATGCCCGAAACGTCGATTCTCCTGCTCCTTGGATGCTGCCTGACCTGCTGCGCTTTTCCAGCAACACATTTTTAGCTCTGATCTCCAGCATCTGCAGTCCTCACTTTCTCCTTTTAATTATCAAGTCATAAATAGTGATGCTGGAATCCATTCCCTTTTTAAAGTTAAAAATTAGTATTATTAGAGACAGGTGATCAATATTCCTATTTGGAATCTGGGCTGGTGTATTTCCCATTGTCATCAAGAGGAGTAGTGGAAGCCATTTTGGGAGATGATTAGACTTTGCCATAAACCCAGAGGCATCATTGGCAGAAGGGAAGGTCTTGGATGATTTGCAGCCAACAAGTTGCTGGGGATGAAATTTGATCGATGTCAGCCAAATCTGCGCCTTAAGTAGAGAAAATACTGACTCTATGATTCACCACATAGAATTCCTGTGGGCCTTGTGCCCAATTTGAAAATCTTGTTTTGAGGAGGTGTCTTAACAAGGCTGGACAGTTCATCGAGCTGAAGCTTGAGAGAGAATCTCCAGGAATATCTTTCAGAGTGGGAATGTAACATTAGGGAAAAAAAATAATATTAAATTCTTGGGAAGAGTGAAGCACTTCAGATTTGTGAAGTAAATATCTACTTAAGAGACTGAGGAATGTAACAGTATTGTGGTTTTTGGTTTTCAGCAAAGGTAGAAAGGGACAAACATTTCCCAGTTGTTTAAGGTACATGTTATCTATTTAAAGTAAATGGTGTACAATGAACACTGTGTTGTCCTTCAGTTATTGATACGTTAAATGTTATTTCAAAAAATTGAAATTTTGATATGTCATCTTTTCAGCTAATAGTTGGAAGTTCAGATATCTCTTTAAACTGTTTTTGGTCTCAACTGAGGTTATGACACCGTCTCCATCAACTCCTTGTAACTATTCTTTGACTCTATGCTGCCAGACTGTTTTTCTGACATCCTGTCTCAATGAACCATAATTTTCTCCAGCTAAATATTGAGAGGGCCAAAGTCATTGTCCTAAAACAAGCATTTGGCCTCTCGTCAACCTATGCTTGCTATTTCCGCACAATGTTATGAACAAGATTGGCAGCTCCCCAGTCTGTGCGAGATTACAGTTCAAATCAAATGTTTTACCATTCAAGCAATAAACAGCAAACATTCTGCCTGCCCAAACAAATTCAATTTTAATTAGTGGAACTATCCTGTTCAGATTGCAAATCCTCCTGTGCGGTTTCACTGTCGTGTGCATACCCTCTGCCTTGGCATCAACATAGAGGAAAAGAAGAATGTGAAATGCTTATGGGGTGTGAAAAAGTAAATGAATTTTTGGCAACATGGTTGACTTGAGGAATTAGCCAAGTGCTTCATATTTTAGAACAAAGGAATAGGTTTTATTGGCAAGTCTTCAAATGGTTAAATGGTTCATTGGGTCAGCAAAGACAATGGTTGCCAATGTTCTTTTTTGGGGGAAAGAGAGCCTCACGTGTTTTAATCTCCCTTGGAGCTCTGATTTTGTCATTTTAAGGTAGCATGTGAGCCAGGCAGACTAGAGTGTTTTTAGATTCAGAGTTGATACATTTTTTCTGGTCACAGTTCAAACAGGCATCTGGTAAGATGTACAATTAACAGATGGAAGACACAAAGAAACCAGACAAATTATAGGAAAGCACAGCAGCAGCAATCTTGGCTACTGGCTTGCTCTAATTTCTCTCTCTGCATTCAGGGACTTCATTTAAAAAGGGGTTTAATTTTACATTATGATTGAAGTAAAGTCATTCTGGAAAAATCATTGCGTTGAATCTTCAGATGTTTAGATGAACCTTCTAGCTGTCTAAAACAGCATTAACCTCAGCATGAGTTAAGTCAAGGAATAATGCAAAAGTGTAAAATTTTTGATTTTAAAATTATTGGGAGCGTCCACAGGTTCAAACGGCATGGAAGTACATTGAGAGATGAATTGGACCTGTGCTCCTGTTTTTCCAAAGCAATTCATGTAATGAAAAAAGGCTGTAATATTAAGGTATATAATCAAAGGTTGTGTTTGCTGCCTCCACAGCTATAGAGAGGTACCCTCACCACCCTTCCCGCCTCCGGCGACTGACTGTGTGGAGTTTGCACGTTCTCCCCGTGTCTGCGTGGGTTTCCTCCGGGTGCTCCGGTTTCCTCCCACAGTCCAAAGATGTGCAGGTCAGGTGAATTGGCCATGCTAAATTGCCTGTAGTGTTAGGTAAGGGGTAAATGTAGGGGTATGGGTGGGTTGCGCTTCGGCGGGGTGGTGTGGACTTGTTGGGCCGAAGGGCCTGTTTCCACACTGTAAGTAATCTAATCTAATCGAAATCTAAACCCATGCAGTATCTAAGGCATGACTGCAAGTGACACTACAGGTAGCTGTCTGTAGTTGAACATTTTTCTTACAAGTTAACCCAAGTTTAGTAAAGAGTGTCCCTTCCCATATCAGACTCACCACATTGATAAGTTCAAAAGATTGCCTCAATGATTTCTTTCGAAATCTTGCTTTTATAAAGTGTGTGCAAGACCATTGACCCCATGGAGCTCTCAGAGGGAGCCCTCCCTCCATCGCTGCCTTCTCACTGCCCCACTTCCTGAGTGAGGGGGAGTGTTAAGCCAGCCAGCAAGGTGAGCAAAGAACAGTGGTGGTGAGGATGGAGAGAATGGGAACAACAGGAAGAACAGCAGCAACAATGAATGAAGTATCTGATCCATGTTCGTTATGAGACAGGTCATCATGAGAACAAGGACTGCAGAATCCAAGATGGCCCACCATCATATCCTCAACACACCCTACAAGGGAATAAACACAACCTTGTCAGTTTTTTGAAAAATAAAAGAAAGGTGAGAAGGAAATTTAGTAATATTATATGAGATTGAGGAGGCGATGGCCTGGTGTTATTATCGCAAGATGATTAATCCAAAAACTCTGCAAATGCAGATTTGAATTCCACCAGAATTGACAGGGGCATTTGAATTCAAGAAAAAACATCTGGACTTAAGAAACTATTGATGACCATGAAACCATTGCCATAGAGTCATAGAGATGTACAGCACGGAAACAGACCCTTCGGCCCAACCCGTCCATGCTGACCAGATATCCCAACCCAATCTAGTCCCACCTGCCAGCACCCATCCCATATCCCTCCAAACCCTTCCTATTCATATACCCATCCAAATGCCTTTTTAATGTTGCAATTGTATCAGCCTCACCACTTCCTCTGGCAGCTCATTCCATACACGTACCACCCTCTGCGTGAAAAGTTGCCCCTTAGGTCTCTTTTATATTTTTCCCCTCTCACACTAAACCTATGCCCTCTAGTTCTGGACACCCTGACCCCAGGGAACAGACTTTGTCTATTTACCCTATCCATGCTCCTCATACTTTTGTAAACCTCTATAAGGTTTGGGTAGGTTGCGCTTCGGCGGGTTGGTGTGGACTTGTTGGGCCGAAGGGCCTGTTTCCACACAGTAAGTATTCTAATCTAAGGTCACCTCTCAGCCTCTGACGCTCCAGGCAAAAAAGCCCCAGCCTGTTCAGCCTCTCCCTATAGCTCAAATCCTCCAACCTGGCAACATCCTTGTAAATCTTTTCTGAACCCTTTCAAGTTTCACAGCATCTTTCCAATAGGAGGGAGACCAGAATTGCACACAATATTCCAACAGTGGCCTAACCAATGTCCTGTACAGCTGCAATATGACCTCCCAACTCCTGCACTCAATACTCTGACCAATACAGGAAAGCATACCAAATGCCTTCTTCACTATCCTATCTACCTGCGACTCCACTTTCAGGGAGCTGCACTCCAAGGTCTCTTTGCTCAGCAACACTCCCTCGGACCTTACCATTAAGTGTATAAGTCCTGCTAAGATTTGCTTTCCCAAAATGCAGCACTTTGCATTTATCTGAATTAAGCTCCATCTGCCACTTCTCAGCCCATTGGCCCATCTGGTCAAGATCCTGTTGTAATCTGAGGTAACCTTCTTCGTTGTCCACTACTCCTCCAATTTTGGTGTCATTCGATTGTTCGAAAAACTCATCTGGTTCATTTATGTCCTTCAGGGAAAGAATTCTGCCAACTTTACTTGGCCTGGCCTACATGTGACCCACAGCAATGTGATTGACTCTCAACTGCCCTCTGAAATGACCTAGCATGCTACTCAGTTTGTACTAATTGCTACAAAGTCTCAATAAAAAAGTGAAACTGAAGAGACCACCTGGCATCAACCGAAGCACCGGAAAAGAAAAAGACAGATACAACCATGCAAAGTCCTCCTCACTACCATTTGGTGTCCAGTGCCAAAATTGAGAGGGTGGTCTCACAGACAACTCAAGCAACAGCCAAACATAGCCATACCCATGGACTCATACCTTAGAGGCAATGTTCCAAACACCATCATCACCATCCCTAGGTGTGTTCTGTCCCACTGGCAGACAGACCCAGCAGAGGTAGCAGCACAATGGGATACGGTCATGAGGAAGTAGCCCAGGGAGTCCTCAACATTGACTACGGACTGCATAAAGTCTCATGGCTTTAGGTTAAACATGGGCAAGGAAACCTCCTGCTGATTACCTCCCTCAGCTGGTGAATCAGTACTCCTCCATGTTGAACACCACTTGGAAGAAGCACTGAGGATGGCAAGGAAACAAATTGTTCACTGGGTGGGGAATTTCAATATGTGCCATCAAGAGTGGCTCAGCAGTAGCAATTCTGATTGAGCTGGTGGGGTCCTAAAGGACATAGCTGCTAGACTGGGATTGCGGCAGATGGTGAGGGAACCACTAAGCAGGGAGAATCATTGTATTACATGTTCAGACTATGAACAGATCTAGCAACTCAAGACTGGGCATCCATGATGCGCCATGGGCTATCAACAGCAGCAGAATTGTACTCTGGCACAATCTGTAACCTCGTGGCCTGGTACATCCTCACTCTACCATTACCATCTAACCAATGGATCAGCCCTGGTTAATAGAGAGTGTAAGATAGTGTGTTCCAAACTCACAACCACTTCTATCTCGAAGGACAACAGCAACAGATACATGGGAACACCACCGCCTGTACATTCCCCTCCAAGCCACTCACCATCCTAACTTGGAAATGTATCACTGTTCCTTCACGTTGCTGGGTCAAAATTCTGAAACTCTCTCCCTAACCGCATTGTGGGTCAACCTACAGCATGTTCAAGAAAGCAGCTCACTGCCACCTTCTCTAGGGCAACTAGGGATGGGCAATAAATACTGACCAGCCAGTGACACCCAAGACACACGATGCACGAATGAATGAAAAAACAATGACAGCAGGACAGAGCAAATGGGTCCAACAATGTAAAAAGCAAATGGAAAGAAGTCAGAAAATTCTTCTTCACACCAAGTCTGACCAACACACCAGGTTGAGTCAAGGAGGTAAAAACATTTCTTAAAGAATGAGGTACAGCAATGGGAGATAATAGGAGATTTTTTTTTTTTCTGAAGAGATGAGTTAGGATGACATTCCTCACCAAGAGAGATCTTGTTAATGTTAGGAGTATTTGAATTTGACAAACAGTCAGAATTCATGGAAACCCTGTCCAAAATCTTTAGATGAATCATAAAATGTCAAATGCTTCTTGAAGATGTGCAGCTACAACAGTGAGATTACTGAGTGTGAATACTTTAGTGGACTTTCCATTCCCCTATGTTGTATTATTCTCATTTAGCACTTGAACCAATAAGTTATAATATTTCCATTGAGCATTGTGTATGTTAAAGGAACCAAGACACAGTATTACCAGGCTCAAAATGAGTGATATATTTCAGGAAACTACTATCTTTACATAAAAACAACTCGAATTAACCACGAATAAAGTGTATCATTCAACATGATCCAATGTTTGGGCTGAGGTTTTGCTGCACCATAATGTTCCATTGTAATTGCACAAGGAGAAAGGAAAGTGTTCTTATTGAAACATGTCAGGTTCTGAGGGTCTTGGCTGGGAGAATGATTCTTATCATGGAGGAACATAAAATCAATGGGCACAATTTAAAAAATAATTCATTCAAGACTGGGATCAGGAGAAATTTGTTCTCTCTAATAATGAATACTCAGTGGAACTCTCTTCCTCAGCCTAGGCTGGGCCGTTGAATATATTAGGGGTAAGTTAGGAGGAATTTTGATCGAGTCTGGAGTCAAGGGTCTTGGGAGAGGCAGGAAAATGGAGATTTGCCACCATCTATTCAATGGCAGAGCAGGCTCAATGATCTGGATAAATTACTCCTGCTGTAATTTCTTTTGATCTTATAATCTTCCACTTGCTCCACACGGTGTGATTTTACAGTTTTGACAGAACATTTTCCTGTTTAAACCTATGGTCTCCTGGCTGTTTCATATCATTTGCTTCCTTATATACTTCAACAGATTGTGTCTCAGATGTTTCTTTTTCATTCTGAGAAAGCCATGGATCTATGTAGGGACAGGAATAGACCATGCATCTCTTCATATCTGATCTTTCATCTCGTGGAATCAAAGAATGGTCAGGATATATAATTCTGACTATTGCAATCTTACATTAATATTGCCAGAGGCTGTGAAATACTGGTTTCTGATCCGATGCAAACTGTGAAATCATTGGCCCTGACCAGGATTCTTGCTTCACAATTCCACAGGTAGAAATGAGAAATGATCAAAAACTTGAAATAAATCTTCTGCAATTTCCTGCACCAGTTACATAGTGCCACCTACTGGGCTTTCAGCATTAAATTCAGTTTCATTCGCTGTTGTCGAAGAAAGACTTTTGCTTCATCAAAGCTCATACATCCAGAGCAAGTACACTTGACACATTGCAGCATTTAGTTGTTTTTTAAATGATTCAAAGTTTTCATATCACTTTGCCAGAAGTCCAACCTACATATCAATCATTTTGTGCGTGAGCAATTTCAATCTTAAAAGTACCCTTTCTTGTTTAAATGTATGGCCTTGTGCCCATTTCCCACATGCTTAAAGTCATAGGAACAGGAGTAGGCGATTCAGCCAGTCAAGTATGACAATATTATGAATTTAAGAGGGGTCTTTTGTCCTTTTTTCTGAAGAGAGATTTTGAGGCATAAATGATAAACTGTCTTGTCCAAGCCAAAAAAAAAGCTTTTAAGGCCTTGATATTTTTTTGAAAGTTGGAACAATGGAAGCAGCATGAATGAGTGGAGTCAGGCTCCCACAAAAACAGGGCTTTCATTTAGTTTTCAGCAGTTGCTGGGGTTTTAGAGCTGGCTGTGGAATCTGTCTCTCTCTTTCTCTTTCTCTCTCTCTCTGTTACAGCTAAACACTTGGTTCTCTTCCCTCTGCCAGAATCACATGTGAGACAATCGGTTTGACTGACTTTGCCTTTGCACAGTTATATTTATGGGATGTTAGAATAGTTGCTGTTTAGTAGCTAAATTGTCTATTATTCTTTAAGTTTCTCAGTAGAGTTAAGTTATTCTAATTTTTCTTTTGTTTGTATTTCAACTGGGGTTTAGAATGAAGTGTTTTTTGCTTAAAGCCGAGTAGTGGGACATATCAAATTACATCTGGAACACTGTACCTTACATGTGCCTTTAAATAAAATAAAAGTTAAGATCTAGTCATGCTCCTTAAATGTTTGCAGGGGGTTTGATCTGGGTCATAACACAAGTTTGATCTGTTATCTCACAGAATCACAGAATTGTTACAGTGCATAAGGACATTCTGCCCATCATCTCTGTACCAGTTCTCCAAAAGAACAGCTCCCCTGGCCTTTACCCGAAACCTCGCATATTGTTCCTTTGCAGGGAATGAGGAATGATGTACCCTTCCAACCATCTGTGCTCTTTTTGCCCTATTGTAGGCCATCTTTTCCTGGAATGAGTAAACTGCAAGTGGGTGGCAGAGCTGTTCAGGCTAGTGCATGTGGAGGAAAGGTGGTGAGATGATGGCATGGAGTAAATAGGCAGTGTGCACAACGTGCAGGATTAGTAGTGTGCGTGGTTGCAGGAGGGGAAGAGTGTGGCATCAGAGTAGGTGAGAAAAGGTGTTCTGGGTAACAGTGAGAGTGAAAGACTATGATCCTTGGTGAAGGTGGTTGCAGGAGCATAGGTATAGTTATTGTGAGGGGACAGAAATATCATCATCTAATTATCAATGATCTAACTTCACAAACCGACTGCACAATAGCACAGGTAAACTTTGTCCTTCTTCTTGCAGCTGATTAAGACCCAGCCTTGTAGGTTGCTGTAGTGGGCACAGATTGAAGTCCAATGCAGAAACACAATGTCCAGGGCAATAGTAGCTATGTAAATGAGTAGGAGCCAAATCCCCCAGGATTGCGCACTTTGTTGAGGGAACTGTCACAATCCTGAAATTCTGGAGCACTGACAGGGAGCTGGTGTTTATAATACCAGAGAAAGGACTGGCTGCTGGGAGGCAAAAAGCTGTCCCCCACCCCAGCCCAATGCCCTGGATAATGACACTTGCCAGGAATCCTCAGAATGATGCTAAGGATAGCTATAACATGTTCAACAGATATTTGGACTGCTCAAAATGTTGTTCAGAAAGCAAGACTGCTCAAGCACTTTTCAGAGAAAGCGAACTAGACAGAGGAAAGGCTGGACAGGTGAAGCCTCTATGGTCTGGAGTTTAGAAGAGTCAGAGGTCACTTAACTGAAACATAAAAATACCTGAGGTGACTTTGCCAGGTGGATGTTGAAACTATGTTTCCTCTTGTGGGAGAATCTAGAACTAGGGTCATAGTTTAAAAATAAGGGGCACCCATTTAAAACAGAGAGGTGGCAACTTTCTTTTCTCTGAGAGGGTTGTAAGTCTTTAGAATTCCTTTTCTCCAAAAACAGTGGATGCAGAATCTTGAAATATTTTTAAAGCAAATTCTTGAGTACAAAGTGCAAATATAGGAATATAGATTAAAGGTTAAAATCGAATCAGGCACGAGCTTATTGAATAGCGGGTCAGGCTCAAAAGGCCAAATGGCCTATTCCGGTTCCTTGTTTGTATGTCCCTTATGTAACAATTGGATGGCAATAAATGTTGGCCTAGCCAGCAACATCCACATCCCATGGACGAATAAAAATCAAACAAGGAATCATTCGCAACATGGATTACACCTTAGCACCTGCTAAAATGTAGAAGCAACATGACCAGAGGAATGTGTTAAATGCACTATAGAACACATGCCTTGCACTAAATGGGAAATGCCAATTCTCTAGAATGACAATTACATTTCTAGGATACATTATTCAATAACAGGACATCATAGTGGATCCAAGGACGATGTGGCCAGGGTTGGAGGGTTTGAGCTATAGGGAGAGGCTAAGTAGAGTGGGACTGCTTTCCCTGGAGCATCAGACACTGAGTGGTGACCTTGTAGAGGTTTAGAAAATCGTGAGGGTCATGGATAGGGTAAATAAACAAGGTCTTTTCCCTGGGGTGAGGGAGTCCAGAACTAGAGGGCTTAAGTTTAGGATGAGAGGGGAAAGATTTAAAAGGGACTTAAGGGGCAATCTTTTCACACGGAGGATGATGTGTGTATGGAATGAGCTGCCAAAGGAAGTGATGAGGTTGGTACAATTACAGCATTTAAAAAGCATCTGGATGTGTATATGAATAGGAAGGGTTTAGAGGGAAATGGGCCAAGTGCTGGCAAATGGATCTAGATTAATTTACGATATCTGGTTGGCATGGACAAGTCCGTTTCTGTGTTGTACATCTCTATACCTCAATGACTCTAAGACTGTCATTGAATTTCTGGCACTGAACAATGTAAATTATCTGCAGTATTTCTTAGGCATGGTGAATCAATTGAGAAAGATTTTCCCCAGCTTAGCCAGTCTTACTTAACTCATAAGAGGGCTTTTGAAGAAAAGCCTGCATTGGTACTGGAGTCAGGAATGGACTATGGCTTTGAAAGGATAAAAGAGAAGTTACCTTTTACTAATGTTTTTGCATATTACATTCCAGGCTTATTCATTATAGCAGCCATGAATGCATTGTCCACAGGATTATGAGGCAGTATTTCTTCAAGTGCAAACTGACAGAATGCCAACAACTGATCTATTCTATATTGAGAGCTTTTAGATCTATACAATGAGAGACAAGAAAGCATTAGCAGTTACATGGGGATCTAAAAGGTCGAATAGGATCACAAGCCTTGAGTAACATTATTGGGATGAAATGAAATTTCAAAAATGCCTCTGTGCAAACAAAGAAAAAAATTTGGACTGTCGTGGAAGATTTATTGTTGTATTGTTATACCAGACTCAATGAACAGAGAAATCCTACACAAACTCCACAGGGGACAGCTACTATCATGAAATGCAGAGCAAGAGCTCATCAATCAGTGTGTTGGCCAGGCATTTTGAAAGACATACCGAATTGCATTTTGATGTGTCAAACATGTGCTGTACACAGTCAATTGCCTACGGAGCCAATGATTCAATTAGGATCTATGGATAGGTCATGCGAAAGGCTAACAACAGATTTGTTTACTTTTAGAGAAATGATGTACTTAATCCTCATTGATTCTTATTCAAGATAGATTGAAGGTGGCAATACTTTATTCAACCACAGCAGACTCACTCATCAGAGCACTGAGAAGAATCTTTAAGATATACAATTTTCTGAAAGAATGGGTGGCACAGAGGCTCAGTGGTTGGCACTGCTGCCTCACAGCACCAGCGACCCAGGTTCAATTCCAGCCTCGGGTGACTGTAAACGTGGAGTTTGCACATTCTCCCTGTGTCCGCATGGGTTTCCTCCAGGTGTTCCAGTTTCCTCCCACAGTCCAAAGACGTGCAGATTAGGTGAATTGGCCATGCTAAATTGTCCATAGTGTTCAGGGACGTGTAAGTTAGGTGCATTAGTCAGGGGAAATGTAGAGTAATAGGGCAGGGGAATGGGTCTGGATGGGATATTCCTCAGAGAATCGATGAGGACTTGGGCCAAATAGCCTGTTTCCACACTGTAGGGGTTCTATGGATTACTGTTGGACAGTGGATCCCAATTTGTGAGTGGGAATTTCAATATATTCACTTCAGAGGTATGCATCAACCAAGTGACACATTTTCCACTCCATCAGTCAACAAAGAGCCAGAAAAAGCAGTCAAGACTGTGAAATTACTGATGAATAAAAATTCAGACTGAGAATAAACTCAAAGGTGAAAAATGAACAAAGAGCTACAGATGCTGGAAATCTGAAATAAACAAAAATTGCTGAAGAAACTCAGCAGGTCTGCTAGCAACTGTAGAGAGAAAGCACAGTTAATGTGTCGGGTCCAGCAACCCTGCTTTAGAACTGATTGTAGTTAGTAAAAAGGTTGGTGTAATATGCTGAAGATGGGGCAAGGGAGGGGTGAGAAGTTAATGATAGGTGGAGATGAAGCCCAGAGAGAGAGAACAGCAGCTGGACAGACAAAGGAATGGGTAAAGGTCAGCCTGGAGGAAACAATAGCTGTTAATTGGGACTATTATTAGCTGACAATGTGGTAGCAGCCCATGTGATGTCAATGCCTGATGTGTGGAGGTTTGGAGGAAGGACATGGCAATAGGTGCTCAGGCCCTAAAATTATTGGACTCAATATTGGTGTTTGCTCTCCATGTCCAACGTCTCCCCATACATTCCCATACGCATACCCCTCGTGCAATTGCAGCAGGTGTAACATCCCCTCCTCACAAGCAAAGACTCCACACAAACTTGCAGATGAAGCAGTGATTTACCTGCACTTCACTCAATCTAGTCTACTGTGTTTGCAGCTCACAGTGTAGTCTCCTGTACACTGGGGAGATGAAACGCAGACTGGGTGACTGCTTTGTGGAACACTTATGTTCTGTCAGCAAAAATGACTCTGAGCCTCCTGTTGCTTGCCACTTCAACACAAGACTGTATGCCCTGTCCAACATCTGTGTCTCAGGTCTACTTCAGTGCTCCAGCAAAACTCAGCGCAAGCTGGAAGAACAGCATCTCATTTTCTGCTTGGGAATGCTGCAGCCTTCTGATCTTAATATTGAGTTCAATAATTTTAGGGCTCACACATTGTTGCTGATATTAGAATGTTGAGATGTGCTGATGGATGATCAGCACTGATGGCGAAAGAAACTATACTCATTTCACTTCAGACAAAAATGTCACCACCTAGTGGTTTCATGATATAACACACATTACAATAATGCAAGTAAATATGTATTTACAGAAGCGAAGGCTAAATAAATTTAATGAACATCCATGTCCTATCTCTAATACTAACTGCACCAGGAAGTATCTCTGGGCTCTTCACTGTCATACTGCTCACTCACTCTGAGCTTATCGCGATGCTCAGAGCATCCCCGCCTTGCATGGCCTTGTCTTTTGCACGTGGTCCCCTCAATCACTCCAGGCTCTGATTGCTGTTGCGCCATTCCATTTAGAGCAGACAGAAGGCCAGGAAGCTCACTATGATTATCACCAGACTTCGGTCAGGTCAAGACAGATAGTCTTTGCTCAGGATGCAGTGCAGAAGTCATTCAGTATTGGTGTTGGGAATTGCGGTAGTTGAGTGCAGGTGAGGAAAAATCTTGCCGACGATTGTGAGAGTGGTAAACTATGAGCCTTGGTGGGAGGTGGATACAGCAGCAGGTTTCAGAGAGAAACCTCTGCTGGTGGAGCAAGTCATTTACACTCTTCTGACAGGAGATGCTAGTCTTTTGATGGATATTATGGAAAATAAAGAGCATGAAAGCATGGGAAGGGTTAAAGCATGAAGACCACTGGCGATCTGTGGTCTGTGGAAGGCAGGATGGGATAAGAATAGTGGAATGCTCTTACACCAATGAGCAGAGTAAGGTTGAGGCTGAAAGGTCACTATGACGAGATGAGATAACAGTAAAGATAGTCTCCCTGTTAAGTGTCATTATGACAAGATTGGGACCATAAATATTTGGGACAGGACATTAAATATCTAATTAATAGTTAGTAGAGTCAGCTTGAGACAGGAAGACTATTGTAATAGGTGGAATAGCTAAATATCTAATCATGACAGTCTGGAATGGAAGATCACTGTAGCAGAGGTGATAATAAATATCTAACCGTGACATTAGAGTAACATTAAGTAGCATGTACAACTAAAGAGATAATGGGAACTAACATCACTGGTTTATTGTGTAGCTGGAGTGAGGTACTTTGATTAATATAGTTGGACATGCTGATAAGCTAACAGAAACATGATAAAAAAAAATTAAAATCCATGGACCCAGAGGTTCGGGGGCATTCGAGAATCTGCTTTGTCAGTGTCATGGTTTTTTTATTTGCAAATAAAAGACCTACTTCTTGAAGAACTCTCTGCATCTCCTGGTGATTCTCTACATTTTCTCCACAATAATATCGACTGAGCAGCAAGTTCTTCTGGGAACAGTGCTGGCAAGATTGGGTGAAAAATCAGACAGAGAGTTGCAATTAGAGCATATAGGTAATTAATGAGGGAGTTTGGTAAGATATGGCGAGAGAACATGCTAAACCTGCAGTGAATAACTATTCAAAAACCTCAACCCCAAAAATTGTAAAGTTCAGCCCATTGCTCTGCATTCCCATAGTGGTGAAGTGTTTGAGCACTCTGCCTTGGAAATATTCGTTTCCTTCTCTGTTGATTCAATCTTCTGATATGAATCCTAATTATCCTTCAACCTTGAATTTGTGCACGACCTTGAATCTGTGTCTCTTCATCTTGCTACCTGTGCACTTCTTTCTAATTGCTTAGTGAACAGCATCAGGACATGTTTTGTTTTGGATTACTTACAGTGTAGATTACATGTTATGGAGTAAGTTGTTTGCTAGTCAATTTATTCACATATTTGTAATATTAAAGATTCTTGAAAAAATTCATATAGCTCCTTCACACCTCATGGATCATATGAAGGAATAGTCAATTGATAAATTCCAGTGTCAACAAACATTAATGAAAGTTTCTTGTAGTGTGACTGAAAATTATTTTGTAATGACCACTGAAGAAGAAGATAGTGACACTTATCTTGATTTTGTTTTGGTGCAGTTGAAATGTGGTCAATGTTAGCAGAGCAGCATGCATGCATTCTATAGAACTGATTAGAACTAAACAAGACTTGTAGTAGGCCCAATGTACTAAATGTCACTGTGGCAAAGTGTTTATGCTCATAGTAAGTCTCAATTTCTGATTCATTGTGTGGGCAAAATTTATGATCGTATTGTCAGCCTTTATGCGTCAGATATGGATAAATAAGTGACTGTGTAGGTGGATTTCACTGTATTTCATTAACTTGGCTCAGGTGCTGTGGGAGATTAAATGTCATGCATTGCATAAACAGCCAAAACAAGGCCTTCTGCTTTGTGAAGACTTTCCTCATGTATTCAGAAATATCTGTGTTTTGGTTACTCCCACAATCCAAATGAGGAAACTTGATAAATAGCGAAGCCAGTGTCAGGTCAGGTTTCTAATGCTGGTCATTGAAAATACTTACTTAAAACAATGTAACTGCGGAGAATTTCAAAGGGATCAGCTATGAAGAAAAATAATTGGCCAAAATTTTCTGGCTTGTCAGAATGCATATGTGATGCCAGTTTTTGCAGGAAACGAGTCAGTTGAACCTATGCTGAAATTTCATTCAGTGTTCCATAAATAGTGCAAGCCATGATCAATCGGGATAACAGCAATTGGCTACTGTTTATGCCATACTGTCAGAGCTTTTTTGGTCTCTGCTG
Organism: Chiloscyllium plagiosum; assembly: GCF_037043375.1. Classification (NCBI taxonomy): domain Eukaryota; kingdom Metazoa; phylum Chordata; class Chondrichthyes; order Orectolobiformes; family Hemiscylliidae; genus Chiloscyllium; species Chiloscyllium plagiosum. Next base: position 45,181,909 of record NW_028270148.1, read on the forward strand.
CTCCTCTTCCTCTTAGATTATTATGCAGGATTATGATATTGCATCAGTCATTTCATTGCTTCTTCCTTCTCAATATGTGGGGGTGGGGCAGTAAAGTTTTAGGCTTGCTGAAGTAAAGCAAAGGTTTGAATAAGATGTTTGATTAACTTACAAAGAAAATTACAAATAATAACCAGAAATATCTGTTATGTAGTTGTCCAATGATTTTAGAGCATGCTGTGCCTAATGTTTTGGCTATAAATCTACAATAGCACATAAGGGTGTAAAAGTGGGATACTCACTCGAACTGTTCTTTTGGACAGGGTGTGTTCAAGATGGTGTAGGAAAGTGGTAAAGGAAGGGCATTGGCTATGAAAGTGACTTCCAGAAGATTTTGGTAAATGATCAATTATATTCACATTTACTGATATTTTGTATAAAACTGGAGTGAGTCAGTAATACTTGTTCACAAAACATTTCATAATATAACTCTTCTGTTAATGTTATATCAAAAAGTTCCAGGAACCCCCAGACCAAAAAATAACATAAAGTAGAATTTAAACTCCTTATAAACGTATGTGCTATTGTGTGGTTTCAGTTAAGAATGTAGACAAATGGATTAATATTATGCAGGCACTTCACTAATACCAATAATGAGACAAATGCTGGATTCTGCACCATCTGTTCAGCAGGAAGACATTTTTGGGATTATAAATGGCCTTACTTAACTTTATTGTTCAGTGTACAAACAATAAGATGATGCAAGAATTATTTGTAGTTGATAATACAAACGTGTGCTACTGATGTGTGGCTTTATTGAATGAAGGTATTATCAAAATAAATTTTTACCCTTAAATTTAACAAATGTCCATGAGCATTAATAATTAAGTGTTTAAAACATGGCAAAATTAAAAAATGTAATGTTTAATACCCACCGCATTTTGATTAAAAGATTGTTATGTGTATGTTGAGCTATATGATCTCTGAAAAACTGTACATTCACAATATGTCTTGGGTCTTTTTACTTTTTCTCTTTTCCCTTCCTTTTTGGAGTATAGTTCTGAGAATCCAGGTTACACTTCATTCTCCTGCTCATAATTCAAACTTGAAAACTCATATCGTTTGGCTATTTCATTTCACAGCTATCAAAGTCAATCCTGTCCCTACTTGTTCTATACTCACAGGTATCCATATCTACGCAAAAATGTTGTATAGCATTTATTTGATCAGTAGTGAAGATACAAACCATATTTTCCTGCTTAGTTAAAGCCAACTGTAACATTCCTACTTTCATTCCAGTTGCGATCAGATAACTTCAGTCCAGATACACAACCTAAGATGTTCTAGATTTATATTAGGGTGGCACGGTGGCTCAGTGGGTAGCACTGCTGCCTCACAGTGCCAGAGACCTGGGTTCAATTCCCACCTCAGGCAACTGTCTGTGTGGAGTTTGTGCATTCTCCCCGTGTCTGCGTGGGTTTCTGCCGGGTGCTCTGGTTTCCTCCCACAGTCCAAAAATGTGCAGGTTAGGTGAATTGGCCATGCTAAGTTACCCGTAGTGTTAGGTATAGGGGACTGGGTCAGGGTGAGTTGCTCTTCGGAGGTTCGGTGTGGACTTGTTGGGCCGGAGGGCCTGTTTCCACACTGTAAGTAATCTAATCTATATATCTTGACTGCTCAACAAGTTTACTCATTGATGGAATTCATGGCCTAAGTGGTTACACCATGCTTACAAAATTCATTCTGCATACAAAGAATATAACTGAATTGGAAAGAGTGCAGTAAAGATTTAGTAGGATGCTAGCGGGACTGGAAGATTAGAGTTATAGGAGAGGCTGGATAGGCTGGGACATTTTTTTCCCCTCGACTGTAGGAGACTGAGGGTTGACCTTAGAAAGGTTTATTAAATCATGAGAGGCATACATAAGGCACTTAGTCAACAACTTTTCCCTAGGATTCCTGATGTAGGGCTTATGCCCGAAACATCGATTCTCGTCCTCCTCAGATGTTGCCTGACCTGCTGTACTTTTCCAGCACCACACTTTCGACTCTGATCACCAGCATCTGCAGTCTATAGCGGGAAATGAACTAAACACAGACAAATAGGACTCGATTAATTGTGAAAACTGGGCAGCATGGACAAGTTGGGCTGAAGGGCCTGTTTCCATGCTGTAAACCTCTATAATTGTAAGCAACAATCTGTCAAAACAACTGAATTATGCCTTCTAACTATTAAACTTATTTCATGGTAGGCTTTCTGGTGTGGTACATAGCAAATGCGTATATAGATGGGATGATCAGATATCTTTTTGGTCCAAGTGCAACTGTCCACAATGGGATATTAGATATTTTTGTGAACAGATTGATATATTGGGGCATATAAAACTGTGCAAAATCATACATTTCAACAAACAGCTGGTATCTCAAGCTGTTGTTTGCTTTGATTGCCTGAGATAGAATGCATCCATCACAACAGACTCCTGGAAAATAATCAAACACATTTGTGCTGATATTGTGTGAATCACAGCTACTTACATAAGAAGCAAGCTAAGTGTTATCTATAAACTCTACTTTAAATGTAATGTCTTTGAAAAATAAGAAACCTAAATAATTGAATTCTGATGTGGTTCTGTTCGCCGAGCTGGGAATTTGTGTTGCAGACGTTTCGTCCCCTGTCTAGGTGACATCCTCAGTGCTTAGGAGCCTCCTTTGAAGCGCTTCTGTGATCTTTCCTCCGGCATTTGTAGTGATTTGTATCTGTCGCTTCCGGTTGTCAGTTCCAGCTGTCCGCTGCAGTGGTCGGTATATTGGGTCCAGGTCGATGTGCTTATTGATTGAATCTGTGGATGACACAAATCCCCAGCTCGGCGAACAGAACCACAACAACGAGCACCCGAGCTACAAATCTTCTCACAAACTTTCAATTGAATTCTGAGTTCAAGGGAACTATCGGAGAATATGATTTTGGACATTACATCAAATCCAGTTTAATAATAGTGTGATTTTAAAATTATCCCTTGTTTTGAAATTCATTGTTATAGTGTCATAGAGTCATAGAGTTGAACAGCACAGAAACAGACCCTTGAGTCCAACTCATCCATGCTGACCAGATATTCTACATTAATCTAGTCCCATTTGCCAGCATTTGGTCCATATCCCTCTAAACACTACCTATTCATATACCCATCCAGATGCCTTTTAAATGTTGCAACTGTACCCACGTCCATCTTTATCCATTTCCTGTCTTTGAAATTTCCTGCAGCCTTGCAACTCTTCAAAATATTTTCACCACTCCAATTCTAACTCCTTGGCCCTCCTGATTAGAATAACTTGATTGTTAAAGTCATTAAGGTTTACAGCACAGAAAAAGTCCCTTTGGCCCATCAAGTCTGTGCTGATCAACATTGATGGTTATGTTTTCAGTCATCAAGGCACTAGGTTCTGGAATTAACCATTACGTTTCTCTCTCTCTCTTCATTTCATCTCCTGTCTTTAAGAATTTTGTTAAAACAGACTTATTTCACCAAACCTTTGGTTGCCAGTTCCAAATATTACCTTAAGAGGGAGCATTTCCTCATACTTTCTTACTCAGAACTCTGAGATGCAGGGGGGATTCAGTGTACTAGTGCATAGTTTGCAAAAGGCTCATGAGCAGATGCAGAAAGTAATTAGGAAAACTAATAGACGTGTTATTTTTTTATTTTGAGAGGAATAGAATATAAAGTTATACTTCACTTATACAGGACACTGGTGAAAACTTGTCAAGAATACTGTGTACACTATCAGTAAGTGCGTAATTCCTTGAAAGTGGAGCCACAGCTGACAGAGTGGTGCAAAAGGCATTTTGCACGCTAGTCTTCATTGGTCAAAACATTGAGTAAAGGAGTTGGAATGTCATGTTGCAGGTGTCTAGGACATTGGTGAGGCCATTTTTACAATACTGGGTACAATTCTGGTCATCTTCCTTTCGGAAAGATGTTGTCAAAATTGAGAGGGGTGCAGAAACGACTTACAAAGATATTGCTGGGCTTGGAGGGTTTGAGTTACAGGGAGAGGCTGAGTAGGCTGGGTTATTTTCCCTGGAGCATTGGTGGCTGAGGGGGTGACTTTATAAAATCATGAGGGGCATGGATAGGGTGAATAGCCAATAGGGTGGATGAGTCCAACACTCGAGGACATAGGTTTAATATGAGAGGGAAAGGTTTAAAAAGGACCTGAAGAGGTACTTTTTTCACACAGAGTGTGAGGAAGTGGTGGAGGTGAGTACAATTACATCATTTAAAATGCATTTGGATGGGTATAAGAATAAGAAAAGTTCAGAAGAATATGGACCAAATGCTGGCAAATAGAACCACGCCAGATTGGGATGTCTAGTCAGCATGGATGACCGGGACTGAAGGGTTTGCTTCCATGTTGTATGAATCTATGACTCTATGCAAATACATTGGATGCAGTTCAGAGAATGTTTACTAAACTGATAGCTGGATTTGGCAGGTTGTCTTATTGAAAAGTTGGACAGGTTAGACTTACATTTGCTGAAGGTTTGCTGACATCTACAGAGCGTGCTGAAGAAACACAGCAAGTCCAACAGCATTTGCAGAGAGAGAACAGTTAACATTTTGAATCCAGTGACCCTTCGTCAGAACAGGCAGTGGACTTGAAATACTACCTTTTTTTCTCTATATAAATGCTGCTTGGCTCACTGTGTTTCTCCAGTGCTTTCTGTTTTTGCTTCAAATTGCATCCACAGTTGTTTGTGTTTATTTTACTAACATCTAGCTTTGTTTGGTGAGTTTAGTAAGAAGGCAGTCTAAATATTAATGAGGTGGGCTGTGCATTAACACAGTTAACAATCAATAATGACTATCAGTTGTACCTCACCACTGCCTTTAGTGAAAATCTTGTCATACCATTTGTGAAAAGCAGAAAAGAGAGAGCAAGATGATCACAATGTCAAGATGGGCCTCAAGACACTATGCATCTTTCTGAGAAGGAAGACATAAAAGGCTAACAGAAAATGTTGGATGTACTTGGCAGTTTTGGCAGCATCTATGGTCAGAGAATTGATTTAACAGGTGGAACTTAATGGTTGTTGCAATGAATGTGTCACTGGCTGGTTGCTGTCCCAGTATCCAGTTTTGAGGGCACCAATTGGGATTGAGTCCTAACTGGACAGCCATCTAGCTTGTCACAGCTTTTGGCTCCACCACCAGGAGCAGTTTTTCATCAGTCTTTCTGTTAAGAGGCATATGACCCACTTCTAATAGCTTCTGATTAGATGCCAACAACTTTCTATTAATAGTAGTGCCACTGATATCAATGACCACTGCTGGTATTGCAATAGGGTATGGCAGAAAGGTTGTTGCTGCAGTGGCATACCACAGTGAGTTGGACAGGATTGTTGGGGACAGTCATGGAATCTGGGATGAGGGAGGTGGGTCATAGTCAAAGGCAGGAGAGTGTCTTCCCAGAGGTCCAACTGACTCCACCAGTGTATTCCTCCAGCTGGGTTAGGATTGTTGAGAATGACAAACCACCTCTACCAGGTTGCAGGCTTATCATCTAGCTCTTGCTAACTAGGCATAGACCCATCTACTGCTGTTTGAAAGCTGGCAGTGTTGAGCTGAAATTCTTGAGGGCCTTAATTGACTTCTGAGTGGGAAGGCTTGGCCCTTCCTGCACAGCACATAAACAGAAGGGGCAACCTCCTTATACCTTCCCATCTCATAAACTATTCCGAGCATCCAAGCCCTTCCTCAGAGGAGCTTTAAATTCTGTCCAACTTTTCTGATCTTTCCCTAGGATGGGGGAATTCAAGACTGGAGGCAGATTTTTAAGGTGAGAGGAGAGAGATTTAAAAAGGACGAGGGACAAATTTTTTTACACATTACAACATTTGAAAGATATTTGATTAAGTACATGAATAGGAAAGGCTTGGAGGGACATGGATCAGGGGCAAACAGGTAGGACTAGTCTAATTTTGGATTATGTTTGGCATGCATTGGTTGGACCGAAGCGTCCGTTCCCTGCTGTATGACTGTATGACTCCAGGACACAGTTTAACATTTCATCTTGGAAGACAATACTTCTACAAGTGCAAAACTCCCTCAATGCTGCATTGAGGAGTCAGTGCAAATGATGTGCTGAATTTGCTGGAGTAGGGCTAGAACAACCAATCTTTCTTTTCACAAATAAGCGTGTCACTGAACCAGGGTTGTTACTAAAGAAAGGATTTGAACTTGAGGTGATTCAAGCATTGGGATCGGATAATTTACATCCATGGATTTTCATAGGACCTCTCCAGTCTCGAAGCAAGCCATTCAGCCCACTGAGTCCACACTGTCCCTCCAAACGGCATCCCATGGCTAATCCACCTAATCAGCTCACCCCTAGACACCATGGGCTATTTAGCATGGCCAAGCCACCTAACTTACATATCTTCACTCTGTGGGAAGAAGCTAGAGCATGGGGATGAAACCCATGCAGACACGGGGAGAATATGCAAACTCCACACAGCCACCTGAGATTGAATACAAACCCAGGTCCCTGGCACTGTGAGGTTCCCCAAAACACTGGAAGGCCTTTCTTTTTTGAGTATTTAATGAAATCTAATGTCAAACAAGGGAATATGATCAGGCTGTTCAGAAGGGGACAACTATCTCTTTAAAGTCCAGTCTCGTCCCCGGCTGAAGGCGGGCGGGCGGGCGGGGGGGGAATGTCTTTAAGGCGCGTCCACGTGGCCGCCTGTGAGAATAATTGGCCGACGTAGGGAAGGGAGGCGCGCATGCGCCCCGGCTGTTGTGTGATCGCCGCTGCCTCAGCTGGAGCCGGAGGACCAGGCCGTACTCTCGGGCAGCGGAGGGGAGGGAGTCGGCTGTGGGTGACAATCTCACTCACCATGTCCTGCAGCCTGCTGCATTTCTGCTCCTTCCAGGGCCTGGGGACCGTCCGTGATTTCCTCTTTCCTCAAGTGAAAGAGGAATCGAGCAGCGGCGGTAGGTACAGCAGAGTCCTGGCAGTTTGTGGTGATGTTCTGGGGGAAGTGGGCACCGCGGGATGGGTGAGGGGCCCGGCCCGACCCGGCGGCCTCACACACTCACTCACTGACTGACTGACTGATTGTCTCCCCTTGGTGTTGTCCCCATTCCCCGAGTCTCCTCATTCTGGACGCTGGGAAAGGCCTCCTGCTAAATGTCACTTGAGTTTGGAAGTGGAAACCCAGGGCAGCTGGGCCCAGTCTTCAGATTATTTTTTCAGTTCCAGACCACAACTTTGGTTCAGCAGCATCATATTCAAATGAAAGCTGTCGTGTTTACGATGCGATCAGACACCAAGTAGAGGACTAGGAACGCACTTTAAAAAATGGCCCAGCTATTTTTCGCATGATCTGTTTGATCAATATTTAGTTAAGGGAGTATTATCACTGGGTATGTTTCATTGCCAATATAACCCATCATATTTACATTCATGAAGTATCAGGCTGTTGATGTTCTTAGTTTAAGCAGTGTTTTTGATGGAAGATTATACCGATCAAATGTTATCTGTTGGTGTGTACACACAAGGGGTATATACTTGCCACAATGTTTGGTCTGGTATTTGCGAAAAAAAAGACCCTGCATTTACCCATTTTAAACCAGCAATTGCAAATTCTAAAATGTCAACAAAATGAAATGGAACTTTGGAGCTACTCAGGAAATTTATAGGAGTACTTAAGTTTGACAGTTCTAAATGATCTATGTAAATTCTTGTATAAGGTAATTAGATACAATAAAGTTATATTATATCATGGCAACTTGTATTTATATAGTGCCTTTTTGTAATGTGATGTCTCAAGATTCTTCTCAAGATCCTTCTCAGGAGGATTATAAATAAAAGAATGATATTGAACTGTATATTAGATGAGGTGACCAAAATCTTGGTTTTTGAAAGAGGAAAGTGATATCGAGAAGCAGAGTGAATTCCAGAGCTTAGGGTCTCTGTAACTGAAGGCACAGACAATGGTGGAACATTTATAATTGGGAAGGTACAAGAGACTGGAATTAGAGGATTGTCAATTGAATTGAATTGAATTTATTGTCACGTGTACTGAGGCACAGTGAAAAGCTTTGTCTTGCGAGCAATGCAGGAGATCACATAGTTAAGTAGCATAGATAGTAAATAATAGGCAAAAAGCAACAAAAACACAGGTACAGGTGAATGTTAAGAGTTTGAGAGTCCATTCAGTATTCTAACAACAGTAGTGTCGAGATTGTTACGAAACCGGCTGGTGCGTGTGTTCAGGCTTCTGTACCTTCTCCCTGATGGTAGAGGTTGTGGAAAAACATTGCCGGGGTGGGATGAATCTTTAAGAATGTTGGTGACCTTTCCTTGACAGCGGGCCTGGATTCTATAGATGGGAAGTTGGCCTTTGTGATTGTCTGGGCTGAGTTCACCACTCTCTATAACTGTCTCCGATCTTGAATGGTACAGTTGTCATACCAGGTAGTGATACACCAAGGCAGAATGCTCTCAATGGTGCACCTATAAAAATTGGCAAGGGTTTTTGCCGTCATGCCAAATTTCCTCAGCTGCCTGAGGAAGAAAAGATGTTGTTGGGCCTTTGTAACCAGTGCGTCCACATGAAGAGTCCAAGAAAGCTTGTTGTGGTGACCACTCCCAGGAGCTTAACGCTCTCCACTCATTCCACCTCTGTGCTGTTAACGTGGAGGGGGGCATGAGTGACAACCCGCTAAAAGTCAATAATGAGTTCCTAGGTTTTGCCAGCATTGAGAGCTAGGTTGTTCTCAGTTTACCATTTTTCCAGGGCTTCCACCTCCTGTCTGTAGTCTCTTTTGTCGCCATCTGGGATTCGAACGACCACAGTGGTGTCATCAGCGAACTTATAAATGGCATTAGTCTGGTATTTGGGGATGCAGTCAATGGTATACAGTGAGTATAGTAGGGGGCTGAGTATGCACCCCTAGGGGGCTCCAGTGTTGAGTGTTAGTGAGGATGAAATCTTGTCCCCAACCTTCACTGTGGCCTGTGAGTCAGGAAACTGAGGATCCAATTGCAGAGAGTGGGGCTTAGTCCGAGATCACTAAGTTTAGTAATCAGTGTCGAGGAGATAATAGTGTTGAAGGCTGAACTGTAGTCAACGAGTAGGATTCTTACGTAGCTTGGTGTCAAGATGTTTGAGGAGGAATGAAGGGCAAGTGATATGACATCTAATGTGGATCTGTTGGTCCGATAGGTAACTTGGAGTGGGTCAAGAGTAGTGGGGAGGCTGGAGTTGATTAATGCCATGACCAGCCTTTCAAAGTACTTCATGACCACTGAAGTTAGGGCCACTGGGTGATAGTCATTGAAATATGCTGCATGAGCCTTCTTGGGCGTAGGGATGATGTTGGCCCTCTTGAAACAGGCAGGGACAGTGGCCTGTTGCAGGAAGAAATTAAAGATGTCCGAGAAGACCTCTGCCAGTTGCTTTGCGCATGCTCTGAATGCACAGCCTGGTGCTCTGTCTAGTCCCATCGCTTTTCTAGGATTCACACAAAGCAAAACTGATCTGACGTCTGATGCAGTGACTGTTGGGATAAGTTTGCCAGGACTTGTCAGTATAGGTGTTATCTCTCCACCGAACGTCTACTCAAAGCGAGTGTAGAAAGCGTTGAGATGATCTGGGAGGGATATGTCATCGTCTGCTATCTTGCACTGTCTCTTTTTAGAATCTGTGATGTCATTCAGTCCTTGCCACAGTCGCCGGGTGTCTGGGTCTCTAGTTTGAATCGGTATTGGTCCTTGGCTGTCTTAATGGCTCTGTGAAGGTCATACTTGGATTTCTTATATTTAAGTGAGTCTCCTGATCTGAAGGCCTCACACCTAGTTTTTAGCAGGTTCTGTACATGCTGATTGATCCAGGGTTTCATGTTTGGGAACACCCGGATTGACTTGCTCGGTATACAGTCCTCCACACACTTGCTGATGAAGTCTGTGATGGTGGTGGCATACCTGTCCAAGGTATCCGCAAGGGGGTCTCCTGTTTGAGCTTTTGCTTGTAAGCTGGGAGAAGAAGCACGGCATTGTGGTCGGAGTTCCCAAAATGAGGGCGTGGATAGAACGGTAGGTGTAGTAGTGGTCTAAAATGTTTGGGCCCCTGGTGGGGCAGGTAATGTTCTGGTGGTACTTGGGCAGCACCTTCCTTAGATTGGCAACTTCAATCTAACTAGTCACAGTAAACAGGACCTCAGGGCGTTCCGTTTCCAGGGTGTTAGTAGTAGAGTACAGCACATCCAGAGCTTCCTCAACCTTTGCTTGTGGCGGTATGTGCACAGCAGTTAGTATAGCAGTGGTAAATTCCCGTGGTAGATAGAAGGGTGGCATTTGATGGTGAGGAGTTCAAGATTTGGGGTGTAATGGCTGTCCAGGGTTGCAATGTCCATGCAGCACAAGTTGTTGATTAAAAAGCCAACCCCTCCACCCTCTGTCTTACCCGATGATGCTGTGTGTTCCATATAATGGATAGAAAAACCATCAGCCTGAAGTGTGCAGTCGGGAATGAATGGGTTGAGCCAGGTTTCTGTGAACCATGTGCGCAGCAGTCCTGCAGTTCATGCTGGAAGCTGAGCCGTGATCTGAGTTCATCCATCTTGTTATCCAGAGATTATACATTTGCTGGGAGTAAGGTAGGAAGTGGGGGGCGGAGGGGTCTTGAAACCACGTAGTCTCAGTCTTACTAGCAGGCCAGCATGCTTACCCCGCTTCCTCGCAGGTTTCTTACATTTGAGTGATCTAGTGGAGTAGATTCTGACTGTTTCCAGTTAAGTGATCCTTCCTCGGACTCTGTGTAGAGCAGATAAGTTGCAGTTTGGTGTATTTTTGCAGAGGGTCTGCTTAGGACCCAGTGTAGCAGGTAATTTACTGTGTGGTTTTTTTTATCGGAGGGAGTGTGCTTAGGACTTAGTGGAGAAGGTAGGTTTCTGCTTGTGTTCCGATCTTGTCCAGCTAGTTCCTGGTTTCAGTTGGCACCGATTTGTTGCTCCAGCTGCAGCCACGTTTTTTTATTGTGCTACTCCCCCTTGTAGAGGTGTTTGGGCTGCTGTCCAGGTAAGTACTGGCTGACATGAAATCTCAGAAATGTCTTGAAAGGTTATGAGACTGGAGGAGAATCTGGAGATGGCAAAAGACAGGATATTGAGGGATTTCATGAAGAAAAGAAGCATTTTAAATCCAATGAAAATTTAAGGTCTGCTTTAATTTTTTTTGTTCATAATAATATGCCTTTGAAAGTGTTGTTTACAAAGACTTTAATTCTGAACTTAATTTCACCAATTTCACTTCATATGAGTCTGCAGTTACAAGGTTTGGTATCAAATGGGAAACATCAGCTACTGGAGTCTTCAGGCCTTTGATTGATTCCAAAAAAACTAAAAGAATCTATGGTAATGTATGGATAAAAATTGACATGTTGTTCATGCAGCATAATTCCTATCAAAGGCAGTATGTCTGAGTGCAAAATGGAGCGTTAGAGCCAGCTCTTGGCTATTTTGGCATTAAATGTATTGATTTGATGTAAATGAATTATGAAGTTTGATAAATTAACCAGCATGAGCTTAGACAAATAGTCATAATTCTCGGAGGCTAGGCAGGCAAATGAAAACAGTTATTAAGAAGGTTTATATGATCCTTGGGTTTATACACCGGGGCATAGAGTATAAAGTCAAGGAAGTGATGCTACACTTCTTCAAGCTACATTTGGAATATTGTATAAGGAAAGATGTTAAAGCCCTTGTGAGAGTGCATAGGAGATTTACTTGAATGATACCAAGAATGATGGATTTTAGATACAAGGAAAGATTAGAGAAATTGGACTTGTTCTCCTTGGAGCAGAGAAGGTAAGTGGCAACCTTTTATTGAGGTGTTCAAAATGATTAATAATTTTGACTGTATAAGGAAGGATGCTCTGCTTATACTACTTGGAACGTCAGTAAATAGGGGTCACAATTTCAAGATTGTCAGCCAAAGAGTTCTGAGTGAGAAGAAGAGAAACCTATTATTGGAGCGAGATGCAGAAAAACTTATTTACTTGGTTGTTTGGATTTGGAATAGCCTACTTGAGAGTGTGGTGGAAGTAGATTCCATTGGAGGTTTCAAAAAAGAGCTGGATATATATTTGAACGTGATGAATTTACGGGGCCACGGGGAATGGAACTAGCTGGGTAGCTCTTTTGGGAGCCAGTACAACATGATAGGTTAAATGGCCTCCTTCTCTACAGTAAAATTCTATTTAATTTTCTATTATGAATTTTTAAAAGCACTCAATTTTACAAACCTATATTTGACTGCAGTGACCAATCTGTATTTATATACATCTGAATTCTTTGGAAATTATGTTTTAAAAAAATTGCAACAGAAAACCAGACATTTCCACTGGTGTTTATCATCCACATAATGTATTTTTTATTCTGCTCATCTCATTGCCATCCAAATGTATCTTCCTATTTCTCACTGATATATACTCTCTGACTCTATTTAACAAGATTGCCCACAAGTGTTAAAATCATGAGGGAGAGAAAACCCATTTTGCCTTTGCAGGTTATGCAGACAACCTGTTCATTCACTTTTCTGCATACCCTTTAGTTTCAAATATTTAAAGCTATTTTGGAGTCTGTCTACTTTTGCTGAAAAAGAATTTCATCTTCTTTCTTTTGCCTTTTTATTCATTTGAATAAATTTCTTCCCCTAACTTTTTGTATGACATCACCCATGAGAAGGTGGTATTATTATCAAAATCAGAATGCATCGCCTATCCAAACATGTGTTTGAAGATGGTGGTAAGGAATGCCTTAAAATTCCAGTCCATTTGGTGTAGTTGCTTCCGTAGGACTTTTAAGTAGAAAATTTAGGAGTTTGACTCAGTCATCATGAATGAATAGTGCTATAAGTCTCAAGGCAGGATGGTTTGTGTTTTGAAGGGGGACTTGGAGATGGTGTTGCCAGGTGCTAATGCTGTTGACCTTCTCCGTGGGAGAGGTTGTGGTTTTGTTCTTGAAGAAACACTACAGAATTTATGCAGTGCGTCTTGTGTGTGCACTGTATGTGCTGTGGTGACTGAATGAGTGTTATGTTACTAAATGGAGTGCTTATTAAGTTATCTGGATGGTGAAAGTTTTGAGTGTTGTTTAAAGCTGCACGCAACAAGGCAAGGAGAGTGTTCCATTATATTCCTGTCTTGTTGCAAGCAGATTGGACAGGTTTTGAAGAGTTAGGAGATAAGTTACTTTTTACTGAATTCCCAGCCTTTGACCTTTTATGGCCACAGTATATATGTGGCTGGTCAAGGATAATTCACAATTGGATGACTTAAAATAAGCTACCACCAGAAGGAAAAGGCTTTTTGAATATTGCCATCGTTCACTGACAGTTTGAAAAGAGCTTGAATAAAAGCATGGATGTAATTTGCACAAAGAAAAGGAAGAATCCAACCTTCCATTTGCTTCATAAACTTTTATTGCAAATTATAAGGACAGAGTCATCGGCTGTGACACCAAATGGCCCTTGCACATCAATAAATTGCTTACTGACACAGTCTGGAGCTCTCAGGACCATTCATCTCCAGACCTCAGTCTTTTTCCACACACGACCCTGCTGAATTTCAGAACTGAAATGTGATTAGCTTTGCATGCAGTCAGTTTTTGTGCTGACCACCATGAACCGATTTAGTTTCTTATACAAACCCAACTTGTTCACTAATCTGCCACACTCGCCTAATTTGGCCCACGTACACTTCCAGACACAGTAATGTTTTTCTCTTGACTGTCTTCTGCAATGACCAAGCTGGCTATTACCACTTCAGAACACTACAGTTTGGTGATGACAGAGGCCTTACAATGTTCTTAATAACAGACCACACCAGCCTGGCACTGCCACACTCCGAATCATGCAATTCAACCTATATCCCAAACTCCATTGTCACTGTCCTTAGAGAGTCTTGTCTTGAGCAGAACAGACATACTAATGATGGAAGAAGAGTGGCATTCAACCTAAAAGGAGGTCAGCTGGCATTCTTCAATGTTCACTGTGGATTGCATATGAAATTTCTTGGCGTCAAGTATAATGCGGGCTCAGAAATCTTCTGCTGATTTCAACTCACTGCCCTTCACCTGATGAATTCATACTCTTGTATGTTGAATATCATTGGGATGAAGCACTGAAGAAAAGGGGACAGAATGTACTCTTAGAAAGTAAAAGATTAACACCATGGTGACATTACAGACCAAGCTGACTAACTTCTGAAGATTGTAATTGCTGGACATGTTCTGTGGCTGGTATGAGAAGAATCACGTGACCTCATTCTCACCAACTTATCTGTCGTAGGTCTATGTGACCGTTTTGGTCAGAATAACCACTGCCTGGTTCCTATGAAGATCGAGTCTGGCTTCACACTGAGGACATTGCATGGTGTTGTTTAACACTGCCACTGTGCTAAAAGAGCTGGATTTAGAATAAATCTACAAGTGCTAAACTAGACTTGCACGTGGCTTCAGCAGCAACAGACTTCTGTGTCATGATTTGAAACATTTTACCACTCAATCTGTCACTACAAAAAGTAAAAATACTGAAGTCTTGTGTTCGATAGCTATCCACTCCCAAGCCAAGCTGTTCTATTACAGTTACAAAACTGGCATCTAACAATTAATGTGGAAAAATAATGAGGTATGTTCAGTACATAAAAGCAGGACAAATCCACATACCAATTACAGTCCATTCAGCCTACTTTGCCATCAGCAAAATCATAGAGAAGTGTTATCAAGTGGCACTTGCAAATGAGTAACCTGCTCATTGCATGCATGGAAAAGAGTTGAATTCCCAGAAGTGAGAGTTGTGGCCTTTTGATATCAAGGCAACATTTGATCGAGTGTAGCATCAAGGAACAAGTATCAACATCCTAATGTGTCCATTGATCAGAAACTGACCTGGACCAGACATGTACATACTGTAGTTACAAGAGTGGGTTAGAAGCTGGGAATTTTGATAGTGAGCAAGTCACCATCGGTCTCCCCAATGTCTATTCACCATCTACAAGGTTTAATCTTTAGTGGGCGTCCGGGTGAAGCACTGCTGATAATTCCTGCTTTCTGTTTATATGTTTGGGTTTCTTTGGATTGGAGATGACATTTCCTGCTTTTTTTTTCCTCAGGTGGTAGATGGGGTCTAACTCGATGCGTTTGTTGATAGAGTTCCGGTTGGAATGCCATGCTTCTAGGCATTCTCGTGTGTCTCTGTTTGGCTTGTCCTAGGATGGATGTGTTCTCCCAGGATACATGAACACCAACTAGCCACAAAATGACATGACCCTCTCTCACTAGTATCCTTACGTACAGATAAGCAAGGACACCACTTTGACTGGGACAACACAGTTAGATCCCATCTACCACCCCCTGAGAAAAAGAACAGGAAATGACATCACCAACCCAAAGAAACCCAAACATGTAAATAAAAAGCAGGCGTTATCAGCACTGCTTTGCCCGGAGGCCCACTGAAGATGTTACCGAGTAAGGTGATGAAATGTCTGGAAATGGACCATCCAACTCAGTGAGCAAACCTACATCTAGAACCTCAACCTGAGCTACAAATCTTAAAACTTGACAAGATTTAAGTCAGTGGTTTGATGGATTACTGCCCACTTGAAGATGGTACTGGGTGGGTGCAGCTCCAATAAGCTTGATGACATCCAGGACAAAGCAGCCAGTTTGATTGGTACTCCATCCAGCACCTACAAACATTTAGTTCAATCACTATTGATGCAGTTTGGAAACAGCTTGGCTATTAATGTACACAGTTCTCTTAAGTGAAGTAATCAAATGTAGCTGACCAACTTGGCCAAATGAGGAGTATAGAAGTATATGCCAGCACAGCATCAATACCAGGGAGCAAACTGAATATGTGGTTACCTGGTGAACATACAGTATAAGATCATTTGTTCACTAAATAGCAGAAGCAACCTGTTGTTGTAGAGAGCTAAGTGATTCTGCACCAGTGGATCAATTAAATGCTTTGCAGTCCTATTATATTCAGTGCTTAACAATGGTTGATACTAAACTAACCAGAGGAGGAAATCCATCAAGTGTCCTCATTCTCAATGTTGGAGGAGCATACAAAATCAATTCAAAAGATAAGGTTGAAGCATTTGCAGTTATCCTCAGGAAAATCGAGTCCCCTGTGTTCTCGGACCCCATCATCACAGGTGCCAGTTTTTTGGCCAATTTGGTTGATGGTGTGATATGAGAGGTTAGTGTATCGCAAAGACCATGGGCCCTGACAACACCCGAACTCTAATGGTGAAGTCTTATGCTCCAGAACTAGCTACATGCCTCGCCAAGCCACTGCAATAGATTTTGAACATTGACATCTACTGGGCTATGAGAGAAAATTGCCCAGCTTTGCCCTGTCCATAAAGCAGGACAAATCTTATCCACCATTAGTCTATTTGTCAACTTCAGCAATTATGCAGTAGTAATTAGTTAGAAATCACACAACATCAGGTTATAGTCCAACAGGTTTATTTGGAAGCACTAGCTTTTGGAGTGCCACTCCTTCATCAGGTGGTTGTGGAATATAAGATCATAAGAGACAGAAATTTAGCAAACATATTAGTGTCATGCAGTGCTACATTGAATAAACCTGGATTGTAAAGCCTTTCATTTTTTGTAAGAATGCAGATTTTGGTTCATTAATATGTAAACCCCAGAACTACTTTTAAATCATCTTGTTAGGTTCTTTTCCTGAGATTTCATACATGAGATGCAATTCGCACGCACTAACTTCTACAATCAGTTATTAAAGTCTGTACAAGCTAGTTGTTTCTCTTCCCCCCCTCATGCTTTGACACATTTCGCAGGCGTGTGAAAAGAAGCCCCGAACAAAGGAAACACATCCCCTTTATATAGGTCAGTTGGTAATGCTCACAGCTACTCCAGCCATTTCCCACAAGGTCATCCTCGGGGATAATGTAAATGTCCCCGTGCTGGGGAATCATTATGCAAACGGTTTCCTGACTCTGTGATTCCCAAAGACGACAATGTAGGTGTGATATGACCTAGCTTTGTGGGATGATCATGCAAACGATTTTGATTGACTTGAGATGGCTATGAAAGCATTTCTGAATGGAAGGGATTGAATGAGAGTTTAATTTGATAATAGCAGTAGAATAGTAGTAAATGGCTGCCGGAATGAAGTGTGAATTACAATGGATAGTTCCCCACATTCCTGCATCCTGTCTATGAGACAGAATGTTGTCCCCCCCCCACCTCCCTCCCCCCCCCCCCCCACCCACTTCCAGAATGTCAGCTTCTTGGAGAAAGACAGTACAGTTTAATGCTTTAATATAACATTAATGTCCAGAGAGAGAGTACAATTTAATCTTTTAATAATACCACCTTCTTAAGATAACAAAGGTTTTAGAGCAAAAGGTAACCTCTCCACTCAGACAATGCATTAAAGGTGTGAGGTCAGAGTCACTCTGTATCTCAATCTTGAGTCAGACTGGTTCTATTTTCAAAGTGGAATTTGTGAAATATTGCATGTATTGAGTGCCTGCAGATTGTGCAATTTTTTGAGCTGAATAGAGTGTATCTGCAAATACAAATTCATCCCATAGACTTGTTTGTGTGCATGAGAGAGAGTGAGAGAAAATGTGCATGTGTGAGTACACATGAGACAGTGTGTTTGTGTGTGAAAGCTTCGTAAAGTGTGTGGGTGTGATGGAGTATAAGCCTGTGAGAGAGTGTGTGGGCTGGGTATGTGTGTGTTTGTGTGCTTGTGTGAGCGTATAGTGTAGTGGAGCCACCTGTAGTGCAACATGAACCCAAGGTCCCAGTTGAGACCATCCCATCGGTACCAAACTTGGCTATCAGCCTCTGCTCGGCCTCTTTGCATTGTTGCCAGTCCCGAAATCCGCCTTGGAGGATGGTCACCCAAAAATCCAAGACCAAATGTCCCTGACCGCTGATGTGTTCCCCAACTGGGAGGGAACACCCTTATCTATTGATTATTGTGCAGTGACCATTCATGTATTATTGGCAAGGCCAAGCAGATGCTACAATGCCTCAGGGCATCCTTGCCTGCAGTGTATGTGGAAGACAATGTTGGCCAAGTCACACAAATATCTGCCGCATACACTATGGATGATGTCCCCACGGGTAATGGTGCTATCTGTGTCGATACTCTGATACTCTGACACATGTTGCAGTGGTTGACATGATGGATTTCTACAGTATTGTGGTCAATGTTGTCCTGAAGGCTGGGCAGTTTGCAAACAATCATCTGTTAAAGTTTGGCAGTTGTTTTAAAGGCGAGAAGTGGAGGTGCAAATTGGTTGAACAACATCTCATCTTCCGCCTGGGCAGCTCAACGTTGAGTTTTCCAATTTGAAATGACCTCCCTTCCCTTCTCGTGACTCCATTCCCAGCCCCCCACCCCTTCCACTCCTCCCAGCCACCTGTCAGATTCATTCCTCCCATTGACCAACCAGGTTGTACCCATTACCTGTTTTCACCTATCCCCACTTCACCACCCTGCCCCGCCACCCCCTTTATCTGCAGCTCCTCTTACACCCAGTGCCAGTCCTGAAGAATGGTTACATCTGAAACATCGACTTCTCCACCTCGTGATGCTGCCTGGGTTGCTCTGTTCTTCCAGCCTCCTGCTTGTCTACCTTGTTCAGCATCTGCAGGTTTTGTTTTTGTCTCTCGACCTATTCATTAGGGCATGATTAATTTGGATAAAAATGATGTGCAAGGGTGTTTGGGGGAGTGGGGAGTAAAAGCAGGACATTGTACCAGATCTTCAAATGAGTATTGGACGTGATGTACCAAATGGCCTCATTCTGTACTCAAGACCATTGACCTTTTTTTTTTCTTGCTGATAGTGGATTAACCATGAAATACAAAGTTGGGTGTTTTAGTTGTAATATGAAAGCTATTTAAGTGCCATTAACTAATTGAGTTACATGAGCTAGGAAGACTGCAGCTTGAACTCCAATCTCTGCTGTGAACTGATGTTTCCCAGAAACTGAAATTTTAGTCTTTAAGCTCTTGAGTAAAGAAAAGGGGGGAAAAAAATTACTCCAAACATCACTATAACTATATCCTTTGCCCTGCCTTGTTTCATTTGCTAAAAACCTTCCCTCGTGCCTTAAGTTATCTCCCTAGATATCACCATTCCAAATGAACTCCTGGCCTCCCTCCCACATTCTACCCTGAATAAACTTGGCATGCCCCAACTTGGATAAAGTCCTCTATATCCAATACCCCTGTATTCACTGACTTCTATTGGCCTTCATTTAAGTAATGCTTTGATTTTAAATTCTGATCATTCTTTTTAAACCTCTTGATGCCCTCTCTATGCTTGCAATCTTATTCAGTCCTGTATCCTCATGAGTTATCTGTACTCCTCCAGTTTTAAAGCTGCAGGCTTAATTGCCATATCTTCAGCTGCCAAGTTCTGTGATGCTTTATTACATTAAAGCTGATAGGTAAATACAATGGGTTGTCTTCAAATTCCTCTGTAAGTGTGTCCTTTTTCTATCTCTGTGACCTTGTGCAGCCACAACACACCTAAGATACTGCATTTCTCCAATTTGGTCCTCATATATGACTCTGATTTCAGTTGTTTTGCCATTGACAGTTGTGCCTTTTAACTTCCCTGTTTCAGTGTTCAAATTCCTTTTGCAAAATGTTTCCACCTCCACCTCCCTGCTTTTTAAGTGTCTTTTCGATTAAGATTTTGGTCATCTGGCCTAATACATGCATCGAGTCATTTAACTTTGTTCAAGGAGATATATAAATGCTAGTTGTTGCTGTTTTTGTTAATCAGGTTAATGTTCCTGTTTTTTCATCCTGGAACTAAAACCCAATAGATTATCAGCTACATCATACGTAATGAAAGTTGATAGTTTTAATTTGACCATGATGAGGTATCACCATGCTTTAAAGGAATACATGATGTTAACCTTTCTGCAATACTTTCATAGCTGCTAATTAACTGTTGAAGTGGTGGAGTGTTACCTGATATTACTCAGTGATCACATCAGATGATTAGACTACAAAGTTCTGAGGAATGTTGAATTACAAGCAAAAGAATTTGTGAAGCTCAGTCTATATTCAGTTATTGGCATCATTGTAAGTTTCTCGTTTTCAAAATTGCTTGATCATGGGTGGCTTTTTCTAGGATACCCTGATCAGTCACACGTGCTTAGTTAGAGAGTCCTGAACTTGAGCACAAATTGCTTCAACAAGTGTGGCATTGGGCTTTTCTAGAGGACTATAATTTGAAATGGTTGTGGTTCAGAAATGCCTTGAACTGCACCCAGGTATCACCAATTGCAAGCAGGTATTTTCTTGTAGCTTCCTAATTTTTTTTAAATTGAAGAACTGAATAAGTTAGTACTTTGTATTAACCAATAGATCAGGAATGGATTTTTAAGTAACGAGCATGAGTCTTTTTCTTTCAGCTCAGCAAGTACATATTAATAGCATGGAGAAATCTTATTTAAGCGGTGATGTAAATACATTGGAAGCAGTTCAGAGAAGATTACCACACTATTACTAGGAATGTGTGGGTTAACTTACGAGGACAGGTTGGGCAGGCTAGGCTTGTATCCATTGGAGTTTAGAAAATGACTATTGAAACATCGATCCTGTCATGCCTTGACAGTTTGGATGAGGAGAGAATATTTCTTGTTTATTGGTAATCTAGAACTATAGAGCCATCCTTTAAAAATAAGGGATCACTCATTCAAATCGCAGACAAAGCTAATTTTTTTTTCTGGGGTTTGTAGGCCTTTAGAACCCTTCTCCTGAAAAGATATTCAAAGTCTCTGTTTCCACAATTTTTAAAGCCGAGGTGGGTAAATGTTTGGTCAGCAGTGGTAGGTTAGCAGTGGTAGGACTTGAGCTTACAGTTGGCTTAATTATATTCTTATTAAATGGGGATGGATTGTAATGTGATATATGTGTGATATGCTAACCAGGAACATATGCTCAATTTGTGCTACTGTACTGGAGACCTTTGTCGGGCTACTGTTCACTGATTGAGTGCTAAAGTAATTTAGTGATAACATCATTATCTCTGAGACAGTAGATTGACGCTTCACACCTCAAATCGGGATCAATGTGGAGTCAGAGTTTTTACAGCACAGAAAGACACCCCTTTGGTCCATTGTGTCTGTACCAATCATCAGGTATCTAATATTCTAATCTCATTTTCTAGTATTTGGTCTTGTGTGCTATGATGTTTCAAATAAAGTGTCTAGAGGGCTCCTGCCGTTTACCACCATTTTTGAGGTAGTGAGTTCTCTGGGTGAAATAATTTTCCCTCCAACCCATTCTGAACCTCCTATTCCTTAACTTAAAACAGGGTCCCCTGGTTAATGACTAAGAGAAACAGTTTCCCTGTCTGTGACCCTCCAGTTTGTACACCTCAATCAGATCCCCCTTCAGCTGTCTCTGCTCTGAGGAAAACAACCCTAGCCTATCTGGACGCTCTTCATAGCTGCATTGCTCCATCTTGGTAAATCTTCTCTGCAACCTCTCCAGTACAGTCCCATCTTTCCTCTAGTGTGTTGACCAGTATTCCAACTTTGACCTAACTTTGTATAGAACTTCATCATAACCTCATTGTTCTTGTTTTCAATGTCTCGACTAATGAAGATATATGCCACCTAATCACTATGTCTACCTGTCACACTGCATTCAAGGATCTATGGACTAGACACCAAGACCCCTCTGATCTTCTGTGCTTCCCAGGATCATTCCACCCACCAAGTATTCCCTTGCTGTATTAGTCCTCCCAAAGTGTGCCACCCCACACCTTTTCAGGATGCAATTCCATTTGCCATCGTTCAGCCCTCTGACTACCACATCTATATTGTCCTGTAGTCTAAGGCTTTTCTCCTTGCTATTTTAACAGCCCATCAATTTTTGTACTATCTACAAATGTTTAAATCATTAGTGTATACAACAAATAGGAGACCCAGGACTGAGCCACTGGATACAATGGTAACATAACACCCTTCAACCATCACCCTCTGCTTCTTCCCATAAACAAATTTTCGATTCAATTAGCCAGATTGCTCTGGATACAGTAGGCTCTTAGTTTCTTAACTAGCTTGCCATCTGTGATCTTGATCCAAGCTTTATTAAAGTACAAGTAAACTACATCAACTGTACTATCTTCATGTATACACCTAGTCACCACCTTGAAAAATTCAATCATATTTGTTAGACATGATCTCCCTTGACAGAGCCATGCTGACTTCCTTTGATTAATCCTTGTGTGTTCAAGTGAAAATTAATTCTGTCCCTGAGAATCTAGGGTTTTCTGTTTTATTTGTCAGGCTTGATGACAGACATGAAAATTGCAGAAAATATGGAAAGTTGAAGTTACCTTAGAGGAACAGATGTGCAATGTATTTCTTAAATGATGAGAAGCTGGAAAATATAGCTATGCAAAGGGGTTTGTGTGTTCCTGTTGTCAAGCCCCTGAAGGCTAACATCTAGATGTGATAAAAAATTAAGAAAGCTAATACAATATCTGCCTATATCGCAAAGGGATTTGAGGAAAAGAGTAGAGAAGTCTTTCTTCAATTGAATAAAAGTCCGGTGAGACTACACCGAGAATAATGTGCACGCTTTTGGTTGTCTTACCTGGGGAAAGATAATACGCCATAGAGGGAGCACAATGAATGCTCACCAGCCTTGTTCCTGGGGTGATGGAAATGTTCTATGAACAGGATATTGGGTTAATTGAGCCTGAATTTTCTAGAGTTTCAAAGAATGACAGATGTTCTCATTGAAACCTACAAAATACTTCGAAAGATAGACAGTATAGATGCTTGCCTTTTTGGAGAGTCTGGAACCAGGGGATATAATTTGAAAATAAGTGAAAAACCATTTAGGATCAAGATGGAGAAATTTCTTACTCAGAACATCGTGAATCTTTTGGATTTCTGAACTGCAGAGCTCAAACTTAGAGAAGATAGATTTATGACTATTCGTGGTATGCTGGATTATGACAATAGTGTATGTAAAAGAGATTAACACATCAAACAGGCACGAATATATTAAAGGGTCAAGTAGACTTGGCTGGCTGAAAGACCCAGTCAGTCGTATTTTCTACCACCATTTCTAATTTTTTATGCTGACTTTGGGCTTGTTATCTAAAGATCTTAGGCCATCGAATCCTCTGGGGCATTTCCACACTTAACAGTGTAGCCACATTCGAAATGTTTGTACAAAATGTTTATTTTAGCTTTTTAAAATAACATGCGGTTACTAAATCCATGAAAGTGTTTAACTGACTCTAGATTCTGATGCATTTACAATTGAAGACCAGCGTCAGTACAACATGAAAGAACGTTAAAAACTGAAAAAACCTCAGATGCTGGAATTCAGAAACAGAAATTGCTGGGAAAGCTCAGTAGGTCTGGCAACATCTCTGGGGAGAAATCAGAGTTAATGTTTCAGGTCCAGCAATTCATCCCCTTTGTCTGATTGTTATCTACTCCTTTGTCTGTCCAACTGTCCATCTCTCTCTTTGGGCTCTATCTCCACCTATCGTCCACTCCTTACCCCTTCTTCTCCCCCCCCCCCCCCCCCCATCTTAGATTAGATTAGATTATTTACAGTGTGGAAACAGGCCCTTCGGCCCAACAAGTCCACACCGACCCGGCGAAGCGCAACCGACCCAGACCCATTCCCCTACATTTACCCCTTCACCTAACACTACAGGCAATTTAGCATGGCCAATTCATCTAACCTGCACATTTTTGGATTGTGGGAGGAAACCCACGCAGACACTGGGAGAATGTGCAAACTCCGCACAGGGAGTTGCCTGAGGTGGGAATAGAACCCGGGTCTCTGGCGCTGTGAGGCAGCAGTGCTAACCACTGTGCCACCATGCTGCCCAATTTTCTGCATTAAAAAAACAATATTTTCCTAGCTGCCATCAGTTCTAAGGAAGGGTTACTGGACTTGAAACATTAACTCTGATTTCTCTCCATGAAAGAGTGTTGCTTCACTATTGCTACAGCTTTAGCTTAACAAACTCGAACTTAAATATTACAAAGCAACATAGTCATTCTAGTGAAATATGCTATGGTAAACCTATTAATTTCTTGTTAAAATTGTTCCAGTTATATGGGCTGTAACTAATTTAATGTTTTGTTTTCTTTTTCCTATAGATAAAGAACACAACTGGGAAGATGAAGACTGGGGAGCATGGGAGGATGGTGAATTGAAAGAACCTGTACGACCAAATTGTTCTTTTTGTGTTTTTGTATTTAAATTGTTAATTAACATTTTGTTGAGCCTTGTGGAATTAGTGACAGGAATTAGTTTGGTGAAAGAATTGGTTCCAGATATTTTGTAATCAATCTGTTCAGAGATGTAATAAATATTCTGGAGTAAGTGAGGCTTGAATCTGGGCCTTTTAGCCCAGAGGTAGGGAGACTACCACTGCACCCCAACAGCCCTGAGGAAACTATTGTATACACATATTTTAAATGCTTTCATAGTCTAGAATATGCAAGAATTGCCACCTTCTGATCTAATGAGTAGAAACTTGGAGTGAATGAGATTTAGTTTATTGCATTTCAGTAATTATTTACAGATTATACAAATAAGCTGTACATTAGGAAAGTGACTGGAGGACCAGCATTCAAACTGTCTCCCACAAAATCCTACTTTTCTTTGTCACCAAGTCCTCATGACGCTATCAAAGTAGGTGGTGCTTATTGCACTCAAATCAATTATTAACTCCTTCATTTACTTCTGCACCAAGTTTTTTTGATGGCTATTATTGTTATATGTTTGTTTATATAATTATACTTATCACTAATGTATCTCCTCTAAGTGTTGTGTTTTACAACTCAAATGAACTGAAAGCTTTACTATTCAACATCTCTCAGGATTTGGAAGAATAGCACTTTTGGTAGAGGGTAGTTATCTGAGGTTCATTTTCTGAACTGGAGGATCTCTAAACTCTTATATTTCTTTCACTGAGAATATCATCTCTGCTAGAACAGCCCCTATTTTCTTTGTAGTATTTTGAATCTTTAGGCATTGCTTGTCTCCTCTTAGTGTTGCCTTCCAAGGAATGGTATGAATGTCTTGAATTTCTTCAGTGGAGTTTTCTTCTTGATCCTTCCACATTTACTTCCACTTGTTAATTAGTTTGGCCTTCCTTGTTTGCTCTCAGTAATTGAACTATAGGTGAGACTAACTTGTGCACTTCCTCAGTTGTGTTATTTGAAGATTCCTTCATGCTTTTGAAGTGATATCCATTATGGTTTTTGAAGATTCTTCTTTGGAAGATGGGGAGATCAGATATTTTATTTTGACTTCTCCCTTCCTAATCATCTTGGTATCTAATGTGTAATTTGCATCTATCATGCCTAGTTCTTAACAGCGCCATGTTGAAATCTGACTGAATACAATTACGGATGTTTCATTTGTCTTGAATTAAGCATACTGTTCAGTTGCTGTCTCTTTGCTTATCTATCTTCTCAAAGTTTGTTGCTCTTTCCACTTTTGATAGCAGTGGAAAATATTTCTGCCAAACCTGCATAGTTACCACCTTCTATCTTGCTGGCATTTATATTTAAAACAAAACTTTCAACATAACCTCAGATTTTCTTTTTATTTAGATTTTGCTATGACATAATGGAGCACTACGAAATCTTCTGACTGTGTGTTCCTTGACCACCTCTGTTGCTTAAACTCTTCAGGTTTTTGAATAAGATTGACATCAATGCGTACCTTTTATATTTAGGGGTGAAAATGACTAGTTCTGAAGTGCACACAGGTTTTCTAGAATTTGGTCTTCTCTGTATTGGAAATTTGCTTCTTGCATGTTTTAACATTGTGTCCTGCCCCGACTATGTATTTGAATGTATCTTGAATGTAAACAGTTTCTTTTTGATCAAAACTCACTATATCATAATACTTTAACACTTGCTGTGTACAGCTTGAAATTTGTGACTTTGCCCATTACGTACATGTCAGCGTGCCAAAATGATTGCGCTGGGCCATTGAATTCCCTTCAGAAACTTTGATTTTGACTTCTACTAGAAACTTTTCTATTTTATTTACTTCTTTGTGTGGGTAGTTCTTCAGTTTTTTTTAACATTCCTCTGTGTTTGTATCCTGATTTGGCGCATTTTATGAAAGTGACATTCTTTTTAAAAGCAAATGCTTTTACTGTAATAGCTGGGAACTCTTGCCTTGCGACGTTGCTTTGCACAGTGTTTGTATGAACTCTGTCTGGTGCAAGTCCTCCACTGCATTGGCTTTTGTGTGTCTCTTTATCATTTTAATAGAGCCCAATGTTGTATGTGAAATGGATAACAGCATATGTGTTAGCTGATTTATCTGTTTGTGCATGTTTGTTGATTTTGCATTGATAAAGCACAAGTTATAAAAAGTGAAATATTGTGCATTAGTTTCTGGTTGGATTCCTTTGTTAAATTAGGTTCTTTTGGCTTATTGGTCTTCACTGGGATCATGTGTGGTAGGTAAGTAAACTTCTCATGGCAAATTTTTAAACACAACCTGTTTTAGTCTACTCACCCTTGAAGCACCCTGATCATTGTTAATTATTGCCAGTCAATCTCTATCGCTGAAAATTAAGTCAAGTTTGGAGTACATTCCTTTAACTTTTAATTGGTGAAGATGTTAAAGGAAGTAAATTTATCTTGTTTTACCTTTTTATTACTTACACTCCTGTCCTCGTAATCCAACATTTATTCATTTTCTTCATTTCTCTTTCTGTACCAGATTTGACATTGAATTCACCTGTTATTATAAGTGATTTCTGCTTGGTCCTTGCACTGTTACTTTCACAATTCTTTTGATCTGACTTGTTAAGGTGAGACATGGTAATAAAATATGGACTATCAGTTTTTGACTTTCATCATCTGATTTTAATCATAGAATTCCCACAGTGTGGAAGCAGGCCATTTGGTTCAGAATCCACAAGCTGACCCTGCAAACACCATCCCACCCAGACCCTCCCCTCTACCCTACCACTGTAACTCTGTATTTCCCATGGCTAATCCACCTAACTTACACATCCCTTGACACTATGGGCAATTTGGCATGGCCAATCCACTTAACCTGCATATCTTTGGATTACTGGAGGAAACCCATGCAAATCTGGGGAGAATGTTGCCTGAGGGTGGAAATGAACTCGGGTCCCTGGCAATTAGGCAGAGACCGCCACCAGACTGAGCCACCAGACCGCCCCTTTAATGCTTGTGACTTCCATCGACTGAAATGGTTTCAAAGAGGAGGGAAAAAAACACTGACTTAAAAACGGCTATCGTGATACCCTGACTCCAGGTTGATCTAACCTTCACGAAGCAATCAATAAACAGGAACTAGTCGGAACTCCACATGTTATCCAAGAAACTGAAATCAATCAATTAGATCTGTACCTCGAATTTGAGTTGGGCTTTCCTTGGGATGAAAAAAGCTCCTGTGATTAATCCACTTGAAAACCAGACACTCTGATATTAGGATACAGAAAACAGCTGTATTTCCAGGAATTTTTTTGGCAAAGATGTGTGATTGATTTGTGACTTGGTAAGGAGGTCTTGTCCTCTCACATATATACACATCCCGTGACACAACTCTGAAGAAACATCCAGTTACTGATGGGTCTGTTTCCGTGCCGAATGAGTCTGACTCTGTACTAAGCCGAGAACACCAATATCTGCAGTATTCACAGCTGCCGTTGATCCAGGACGTTTCTAACTATTCGAGGTTTCAGATAAAAGCCTAACACCTTGAGTGCCTTAAGCACTTGAACTAACATGTTCTTTATCTTAATTTTTCTACAGGACAGGTAGCAATTTAAAACTTTGTACCTGTTTCTGTAACTTTTATTTCTTGAGGGATAGATAGTGTCGCACTGGAAAAGGCACAGTGGGTCAGGCAGCATCTGAGGAGTAAGAGAGTCGACGTTTCGGGCAGGACCCTTCTTCAGGACTCTGGATGGGGGTGGGGGCGGGATTGAGAGATAAATATGGGGAAGTGATGGTGGGGCTAGGGGAAAGGTAGGCAATAGATAGGCGAAGGTATGAGGTGATATATGGTCTGTGGAAAGGGTGGAGCAGATAGGCGGGAAGGAAGATGGACAGGTAGGTCAGGTCAAGAGGTGGTGCTGAGTTGGAGGGTTGGAACTTGGATGGGGTGGGGGGTGGGGAGATTTGGAAACTAATGAATTCAAAGTTTATGTCATAAAGTGTGACATTGGAAAAGTTAGCACATAATCAAAACTGTCCTTCCTTTCACTCAAGGAGAACCTTTTAATTGACTCCTTAACTTGTTTCTAGTATACTAAAATTTACATAATTATTGAATTAAGATATGCAATATAGATCATTTAAACATTGATGGCCAATCAAGGATGTTGAAAAGAAGGGAGCTAATTCACCCCTATTCCCCTCCTGATAATATCAGTGATTATCTGTCCTTCTTGCTTAGGTTTCAGATGCTGAATTTGCCTTGCTGTGACATCGTCAGCCCCTGAATATTTATCAACTTCATATTTTTTTATAATATTAATGGCAAACTCATTTTAGGTGCCCTTTTCTGCAGCAGTTTGTGGGTTTGTGTCTGCAGATGGAATGTAAAGATAAAAGTTAGCAAATGGTCTTAGTATTTGAGGCTGATATGCTGAGGAAGTGAGTGAGATTACCATCAAAATTATTTGTTTTGGAGTCAGCTCATTAAACAGCATTGATAATGCAAGTCATCTCTTCATATTATGTAGACATAGACATAAATGCTTTCTCTGTTTCTAATGTTATTAATGCTATTACATTCTTTTTTGGTGGTACGTTAGCCTTTTGCAATACGGAGTGACAGCAACAGTGTGGGTTCAATTTCCACACTAGCTATGGTACCATGAAGGACGTTTCCCCCACCTGAGGGATGGTGATTTTCAGGTTAAATCACCACCAGTTGTCCCTCTAATGAGAGAACAGTCAAATGATCTGGGAGGACTTCTTTCTTTATTTTGCTTTTGCTAGTAATACATTTGACTTAAGCACTGAAATCTGTTGCAGAGGGAAGATAATTCTACAAGCAAGGCACCCACGTTGTCATGGCTTCAAGACTGTGTGATCTCACTGTCACCAACAAATGATCTTATGGTGATAGCAAGGAATCAGAAAGCTGTATTTCTAGTCCGTAAGTATTAGCCCTTTTATGAATATTTGTTTGCTTACAATTCATGTTTAAAATAATTTTGTGGCTTACGTTTACCTTTATTCGAATATAAAACTGGATAATTCAAAAGCAATACACTTATAGATACAGTGGGGGGAAGAACCTCCGAAAATGCTGCAAATATTTACCAGGTCAAGTAACATCTATGGCGGGAGAAAGAGTTTGTTATTTCTTCCCCTCCATGCATTTGCCTTCGCTGCCTCCCTATCGAGCCGAATACGTCCTATGTTGCTACCTATTTGGTTCTGATTCATGATTTTGAAGCCTTTCTTCATTCAAAAGGTGCTCTCTGACCTCCTGAGCATTTCCAACATTTTCTGTTTTTAATTATTGTATAATTTAATTTTGAGATGTGGAGCTCTGCTTGTAAAATGTATGACCTTTGCAGAAATAGCCTGCTTTCTAATTTATGAATTTTCTTTCTTTCTAAGCAAAATGGAAGCCTAATGAAAAGGCTAAAGATGAAATGCAGTATTGTGTTACGTGGAATGGTATTTTGAGCACTGAAGAAGGGTAGGTATGGTTTAGTGAGAGTGCTTGATTTAATGATGGTATTTTTAATCAGTTTATTCATTTAAATGGATGAAGTAAAAAAAAACTTATGAATCTTGGAAAGATATTTGTGTAATATATCTTGTGCCAGTATACTTTGTTCAGTTGCCAAATAAATGTTCGTGTGTGAAAAAAGGATCTGTTGGATTGTGTGTCGATGTTCCAATATTATGTGCTGCAAAACCATGAATCATTTGTATTTAACATTATTAATTTCTCCATGCAAATAATTGCTTATAGGGTGCAATAGAGAAGGAAAAATGCAGATGCCTTGGAGGCTAAATTCAGAGGGATTTCCCTTTAGGATGCCATCATTAAGATGTACTTGATTAGCAGTGGCCTGAGCAGTTGATTTGATCGTAGAATAATTTGTGACTATGCGATTAAAAAATTATCAAATCCCAGGATGGTGTGAAGAAAAACTCTGTACTTGCTGAACTGATTTAATGGCATGATAGTGCATGCAGTAGAATACATACAGTTATAAATTTGACTATATTTTAAAATCAATTTACCGTCCACAGGAACTTGTAAACTTGTAACTTGGAAAAATTTGCACATGGAAAGAAGAGCTGTTTTGCACTTGGTATTGATTTGTTGTGACCTTGGTTGGTTATTTACTTCTATTAAATTGCATTTTCTGCAGTTATATTTTTAAAATGTAATAAGCTGTATAGCTTTATTTGAATTTTGAATACCATATAATTAATGATCAAGCACGCTGCAGCAAATTAGAACAAACATATATTATGAGTGAGCAATCTAAAAGGTACTAGGCTGAAACCTGAACTGTATCCTAAGAACTTCATTTCTGGTGTAGTGTGTATAGCTTTCTATGTGAATATTGCAAGGACTTGCCAATTTTGCAACTCTGAGAATGACTTGCAATTTGAAGCAGCAAACGGAAGGCTGTGAGAAGCCTGGGAACTACAGACCTATGAGTCTGACCAATGACGTCAAGGTAAATTGTTGGAGGTGATTCTGAAAAGGGTTTGCATGCATTTGGAGAGGCAAGGACTGATTTAAGGATTTGGATCAGAATTTAAAAGGCATGGTTAGTAAGTTTGCAGATGACACCAAAATTGGTACACTGGGCAGTGAAGAAGGTTATCTAAGATTATGAAGAGATCTTGATCAGTTGGGTCAGTGGGCTGAGGAGTGGTAGATGGAGTTTAATTTGGATAAATGTGAAGTATTGCATTTTGGTAAAGCAATTAAGAACAGGACTTCTACATTTAATGGTAAGGCCCTGGGTAGTATTATTGAACAGAGAGACCTATGGGTTCAGGTTCGTAATTCTTTGAAATTTGTGTCACATATAGACAGGGTGGTTAAGAAGATATTTAGTATGCTTTTCTTTACTGCTCAGACTTTTGAGTATAGGAGTTGGGATGTCATGATGAGGTTGTAAAGGATTTGCTGAGGCCTCTTCTGGTGGGGAAGTGCCAGTGTTGGACTGGGGTGGAAAACGTCAGAAGTCACATGACACCAGGATTTCACTTGATGAAGGAGCAGGCCTCTGAAAGTCTGTGATTTCAAATAAACTTGTTGGACTATTACCTGACGTTGTGTGACTTCTGACTTAAGTCTCTTCTGAAGTACTGTGTGCAGTTCTGGTCACCCTGTTATAGGAAATATATTATAAATATATATTCTCTCCATTTTCACTGGAGAGAAAATGGCAGGAAAGGGCAGCCAGCCAATCTTTTATAGCAGACCATGGAGGTCATGGAGATGGTGAGCAGCTGAAGTCAGGCACAGGATGTGGATTCATCTTTCACTGCAGGAGAGTACAAATACCAGGTCAGGTGCAGAAACAAGGATGTAGAGGCATCCTTGGACATGGTGTCATCAACAGGCTAACGTGAGGACTGCAGATACTGGAGGTCAGAGTCAAGCGTGTGGTGCTGGAAAAGCACAGCCGGTCAGGCAGCATCTGAGGAGCAGGAGAATCGACATTTCGGGCAATTGGTGTCATCAATAGAGGAGTTTGCCCTCAGTTGACAAGGTGCCATCAGTTCAGTTTATCACTAATAAAAAAGAAAGTGTCATAGTATCAGGTGAAATTCCAAAAAGATGACACCTGTAGCTGCCTCTGACATGAGTATGTAAGCCGGAAAAATATAATGATCAGAGAAGTGCAAGGACTTAAGCTTTCAGTCAACTCAGTACATAGAGTCATAGAAATGTACAGCATGGAAACAGATCCTTCGGTCCAACCCATTCATGCCGACCAGATATCTCAACCCAATCTAGTCCCACCTGCCAGCACCCAGCCCATATCCCTCCAAACCCTTCCTATTCATATACACATCCAAAAGCCTCTTAAATATTGCAATTGTACCAGCCTCCACCACTTCATCTGGTAGCTCATTCCATATACGCACCACCCTCTGTGTGAAAAAGTGACCCCTTAGGTCTCTTTCACATCTTTCCCCTCTCACCCTAAACCTATGCCCTCTAGTTCTGGACTCCCCGACCGCAGGGAAAAGACTTTGTCTATTTATCCTATCCATGCCCCTCATGATTTTGTAAACCTCTGTAAGGTCTCCCCTCAACCTCCGACGCTCCAGGGTAAACAGCCCCAGCCTGTTCAGCCTTTCCCTATAGCTCAAATCCTGCAACCCTGGCAACATCCTTGTAAATCTTTTCCGAACACTTTCAAGTTTCACAACTTCTTTCTGATAGGAAGGAGACCAGAATTGCACGCAATATTCCAACAGTGGCCTAACCAATGTCCTGTACAGCCGCAACATGACCTCCTAACTACTGTACTCAATACTCTGACCTTTTTCACTATTCTATCTACCTGCGACTCCACTTTCAAGTAGTTATGAACCTGCAGTCCAAGGTCTCTTTGTTCAGCAACACTATCTAGGATCTTACCATGAAGTGTATAAGTCCTGCTAAGATTTGCTTTCCCAAAATGCAGCATCTCTCATTTATCTGAATTAAACTCCATCTGCCACCTCTCAGCCCGTTGGCCCATCTGGTCAAGATCTGTTGTAATCTGAGGTAACCTTCTTCGCTGTCACTACACCTCCAATTTTGGTGTCACCTGCAAACTTACTAACAGTATCTCTTATGCTTGCATCCAAATCATTTATGTAAATGACAAAAAAATTGTGGACCAGCACCGATCCTTGTGGCACTTCATCACAAGCCTCCAGTCTGAAAAACAACCCTCCACCACTACCCTCTGTCTTCTACCTTTGAGCCAGTTCTGTATTCAAATAGCTAGTTCTCCATCTATTCCGTGAGATCTAACCTTGCTAACCAGTCTCCCATGGGGAACCTTGTCGAACGCCTTACTGAAGTCCATATAGATCACATCTACTGCTCTGCCCTCATCAATCTTCTTTGTTACTTCTTCAAAAAACTCAATCATGTTTGTGAGACAAGATTTCCCATGCACAAAGCCATGCTGACTATCCCTAATCAGTCATTGCCTTTCCAAATACATGTACTTCCTGTCCCTCGGGATTCCCTCCAGCAACTTGCTGATCATTTATTTTGATCTCCTGAAACTTGCTGCAGCTACAGTGGCAGATAAGGGAAGAGACTGACCAAACTTCAGGAGGATCAGCACCATCATACGACATGCACCTCCACAAGCACAATACTGTCAGCTCAAAGGGTCCAGCAGCACAGATAGAAAGGATAGTGCAAAGTATTTTTCCAGGAGTAGATCTGGAGACATGTTTGAAAACTCTCCAGGGAATAGGGAGGCATCCAGCTCTGCTCAGCTGGACATAGTTGCTGAGCTTAATTACGAGATGCACTTTTGTGCTGAAGTTGCAAGATCCATTATTTCCATGAGTGACCTGCGAAAAAGTAAGGCAACGAGTGGATGAAGATGCACAGCAATGGTCTCCATGTAATGGTGGCTTCATTTGAAAAGCATTAAGTAAGCAGCGGCTTAGATGGCTAAGTACTATACTCAAGTGCATTGAAATACTTTTGCTTTGTTTGCAAGGAGTTGGGAGATTGGCACAGGAGAGAAGTAAGCAGGGGTGATGGTATTGAGGACCCATCTCAAGATTGCCACAGACCTGCAGGAAAGGGATGTATGTGAAGGTGTAGTGTATGTGCCAGGGAAATCACTGGCAGGAGGGAAATTGTGGTTATACACCCCTCGGTTGAAGTGACCTGGATGAAGGTGTTCACGGGACTCTGACATGCAGATCTATGCCTGGATGTGTCAGTGGCGCTTCTGTTCATGCTCCATCAGCCCATCCTTCATCTTCTTTCTCCTCTGATGAAACCTGTCTGAAACCAGTATCCTCTGCTAGATTTGAACTGCTTGCTGTGTTAAGCCTCTGGTAGATGTACAACTCTTACTGAACTTCACTGCAGAGATACATGAGGTGTGGTGCGCTGGTATCAGTAACCAAATCCTCAGGTGTTCTATCTTCCCATCCAGCAGCCATTCACTGAGAATGTGTTGAGGCCTTTCAACTGCTGGATGGTAAAGGCATCATGGTATCTCCTGAAAAGTCTCATTAGTTCCAGGACCTATTTATGATGGTTGCATACTAGGTTTACATTGAATAAGTAGAAACCTTATCAATTCAGGAAAATGCTTGGCAGTAAGCTATTTCCAACCTATTTACTTCTGATTTCCCTTTTGTATGTTGCTTCTGTGATGGTCTGCTGAGCTTCGTGACTTCCCACTGAGCACATGCCTTCTTCAGTTTGCTGTGAAGCATTCGGAAAGAGGTACTGCACAAGTGAGATTTATAAGCATTTTAATTACCATAGCTGCCTGTGCATTTCACTCACAGGGATTCCTGTCTGTATTGTTATGTTGATCCTGGGAAATCCAGAAGGGAGGTGGAAAGATAGTACTGGTCTAATACTTCACACAGTTTTTCCAGCCTCTTTCGCACTGATCCAAATGCCTGGTAAAATTCCACCCTTTCGTGTTCCAGTTTGCAGGTTCTCTTTTACTCTCTTGTTTACCCCTGGCTCATTGCCTACCCCATTGTTTGTTTTAGTTTGAATATTGTATCCTTTAAGGTCAAAATTGAATGGTGGGAAACTAATAATTTGGGGATGGTGAGAAAAATGTTTTAATTTGCCTAAAATAGATTTCTGATTACTGTTGCAGATCTAAGTTTAGCCTAAAAGTGTAATTTTCTCAAGGCCATTAATATAGTTCTAAGGAATAGTGAATGCTTCAAGTGGCTTAATGGATGATGGGCATGCTAGAGTAAATTTCTGCATGCAGTATCATACATCTCTATCTCTGCTGAGAATACTCCCATGATTCACATATTAAGTATCTTATTAGCCTAGACCAGAGTAGCAAATCTGTCATCATCCTGTTTGAGATCAGAAAATATATTATCATGTAACTAGGAAACAGTACCTGTTAGACTGTAAAGACTGTCTTTTTATTAATGTGCTTTTTAAAACTGTGGACTGAAATGAGAGAACAGTTTGAAACCCAAGAATTTTCAAGGGTGGCACTGTGTATTTTGAAAACAAAGAATTAACTACCTATTGTGAACACTTTGTATAGCTATGGGTTCTAGCAACGTGCAAACTCGAGCCAAGGAGATGTTTTTATGAATGAATCTGATTGGTCCCTAGTCCACAAACCAGTTATCAATGAGAAAGATCTCTGCTTGATAACAACTCTGTAATTGGTTGTTTGGTAACTGGGTTGTGAACATGATGGAGAAAAAAGGTCACAGCAGAAGAGAAATCACCCGCTAAAAACCCTGAATTTCTGCAGTAATCCACTTTCAATCTGAAGAAAATCAGCTTATCTCCCCTTCAGCAGAAGCTGCATGTTAGAACATAGAACATTACAGTGCAGTACAGGCCCTTCGGCCCCCGATGTTACGTGGACCTGTGAAACCAATCTGAAGCCCATCTAACCCACACTACTCCACTTTCATCCATATATTTATTCAATGACCATTTAAACGCTCTTAAAGTTGTTTAGTGAACTACTGTTGCAGGTAGGGGTTCAATGCTGCTACTACTCTGAGTAAAGAAACTACCTCTGACATCTGTCCTTTATCTATCATCCCTCAATTTAAAGCTACGTTGTGATTTGAAATTGATTAAGTCAGGGACCTTTGTAAGTGAACCAGCCTTTTAGAAACTAGTGGAAGTATTTGGGGGAAAAATTTTCATTTAGCAAGAACCAACCCGAAGGGGGAGGGAGAGATGAGGGTCCTGAGAATATTACTTAGGTCTCTGGACGAACAGTCCAGTGATAATACCACTAGGGGATCTAGATTCAACTCCCACCATAACAGTTGGTGAAATTTGAATTCAATAAAAATCTGTCATTTTGTCTAATGATGACCATGAAGCTGTTGTCAATTGTCAGAAAAAGCCCATCTGATTCTTTTAATGTTCTTTCGAGAAGGAAATTGCTGTCCTAAACTGGTCTGGCCAACATGTGACTCCAGACCCACAGCAATGTGTTTGACACTTATCTGCCCTCTGCGCAATTAGGGATGGCTCACCAGTGACTCCCTCATCCTGTGAATTAGAATAAAAATTCAGGACCCATCCCTTCTCAGCCATAGCCCTATAATGACTTTCAGATCATAATTATTTACTTCAGTGTGCATTAGAATTTGTTTCTTTATGAATATTATGTGCATTCATACACTGAAACTTTATTTGTTTTTGTTATTTTTGTTATCTAGTCTTGATTCCCTCTGTCCCTTCCTGCCATTCTCTGACCCTGTGGTCTCGGTGATGGTGACCACTGTTACCAATTGTCATTAAAATCCATTCATTTACTAATGTCACATGAGGGAAGAAATCAGTTATCCTTCGCTGATCTGGCCCATCTATGACTCCAAATCCACAACAAAGTGGTTGAGTTTTAACTGCCTTCTGAAATGATCTAGCAAGCCACTCAATTTCAGGGTAATTAGGGATGGCCAAAAATTGGTGACTTTGCCAGTGACCCCCACACACCAAGAAAGAATGAATGAAAAGATCAATGGACCCTTCATCTGTGGAAAAAGTTGCTGCACATAGCAGGTCTAAAGCAACTGGTTGTTTGATTGTATGTCAATTAGAAGCCTCCAGAATTCCCCAGAACCCACTGAGTAGGATTGTACCAGATAGCATGAAATGGAAGTTTCCATTCGAGAGAGTGATCCGTATAGTGAGGCCAGTTTGATAACTCCATATGTAGTCTTTTGCAGAGGACTATTTGTAATTTAGGATATAAATTTCTTCCAATTGATTTGTCTTGGTTACTGCTTATTAAATAATTGAATGCTGTCTTTCTGTCTTGCTCACTCTCCGGGAGATGGTTGCCTGGGATAGTGCATTGATTGTCATACAAATCCATCTGGTTCATCTAGTGCTATAGAGATGGAAATTGCCATCCTTACCTGCACTGACCTACATGTGACTCCAGTTCCACAGCAATATGGTTTCTTTCTTTACTGCCCTCTGGGCAAAATTGTTGGTCTGGTCAGTGGCACCCACAATCCTGTGACCGAATTAAATTTAAAACTGTAACTTCATCACAAGAAACTTCCTGTCATTGGACTTTCCTCCTATTCTGCTCAGTTACCCTCCTTTCCTGAAACTACGCTCCCATTTATTTTGAAACTGCACTCCCAGTATTATTCACCAGACACTGCAGCTTTTCACCCAGCTAGGTATGTTCCTGTTTTCCTGAACCCTAATCTTGCTCTGTTATATCAAAGAAATACTGTTTTTTGGGCCTTTAACCACTGCTCCATCCCAAGCTGTTCGTAACTGTTAATTGGGAACATGCCCTTGTTAGATCAAATCCTTCATGGCTCTTAGTACTATGTCCTCATTACCCAGAACCATTCAATTGTTGTATGACTTCAGGCAGAGATTGCTAAGTTCTTGATCTCGCAAGAAATTAAGGGCTATAGGGAGAGTGCGGATAAATGGAGTTGAAATGCCATGATTAAATGGTGGCGTAGACCCGATGGGCTGAATGGCCATCCACTCCTATGTCTTATAGAGTCATAGAGATGCACAGCACAGAAACAGACCCTTTGGTCCAACTCGTCCATGCTTACCAGATATCCCAACCCAATTTAGTCTCACCTTCCTATTCATCTACCCATCCAGATGCCTTTTAAATGCTGTAATTGTACTAGCCTCCACCACTTCCTCTGGCAGCTCATTCCATACATGGTCTTGTGGACTTCACCAAGTGCTCACTACATATAGCCCGAGTAGTTAGCACAGCTGAAAGCAGCTCTGCTGAATATGTCTTTCCGTCCTCCACCTGACTGACCCTGGCTCTGCTCTCAGTGATCCCTTTATCTCCCTGCATGACCCAATTAGAAACCTTGCAAATAGCTTCAGCTTTCTTTGGGCAGAATTGCATGCAATTCATTTTGGAACCGTAAAATGCAACAGTTGGAGCATCATGTCTCATTTTCTTTCTGTCCTTTTTTTTTCTAAACTCAACATGGATTTAATTTGAAGAGCAAATTTCAAAAATAAGCTTTTGTGACTAAGTGAAGCAGTACTTTTTTGGGGCAGATGCTGGGAGACAAGGGTGAAAGTTTTTTAAAAGTATGATTTGTTTAATTTGTCAAAATATGATTATTAAATATTAATGTCGGGCTTTGCTGCTAGCAGCTTGTTAAGGCATTCCCAGTGTGATATTAACACGTTGTGTTGCTATTTATTTAAACATGATACAGGAAGCAAAGTTTGTGTGATTATTTTTTGCAAGTGTGCTATACACAAGATACAGTGTATAAAGTAGATATTAAAAATATACACATACTACAGTGGCATGCTGTAGTCTATCTTGTGATTTCAGGGATTGTATGACCAAATACTATAAGCCAGGTTGTAGTGGTAATGTCACTGGACGAGAAATCCAGGACCCTGAACATGAGTTCAAATCCCACCATGGTAGTTTGTGAAATTTGAATTTAATAAATATTTAGAATAAAGCTAAAACCTACTGGTGAGAATATAATCATAAAAACCAACTGGTTCATTGGAACCCAACTGGAAGGGAACCTGCCACTCTTAACTGGTCTGGTCTATATGTAACACAGACCTAAGCAATGTGGTTGACTCTGAATAAAGGATGGGCAATAATTGCTGGCCTTCCCTATATTCCATGAATGAATAATTAAAAAAACCACAGAAATGGATTTTGAAAACTAAACTGGTGCTTTTGGGTCTGATGATTCAGGCAGTCTATCTGAAAATTGTATTTAAGATGAATACTTGATTTTTGTTCTTATTAAATATGAATATTAAAGCCAGAGTTGAGACTAGTTGTCTGAGTGAACTGCTTGTGTCTGTTTGAATTATTAAATTAACCCATGAGTTTAGCTGTTTGACTTGAATGAGGTTTTTGCTCCACTTGATCTGTGAGGTGCATGACGAGAAGTGACATCTAATCTGATTGCTTATCATCTTTTTTTTGACAGGGAATGCATCAGTAGTGCAATTTGTATTCCACTTGCAAGTCAGAAAAGGTAAGTGTTTTTATACTTGAGTCTCTGTTTATATCTAAGTATGGTCAAAACACACAAAATAGTAATTAAGAAAAATTTTTTTAATGGTACTTGAACAATCTTGTTTTCATTCAAAAAACAAATACAGGTGAAGATTGATTCTTCCATATTCTTTCTGTAATCACGGTACGCAAATCTTTGGCTTATTTGCTAGTCTAAAACTTAAGTGCAAAGATCTACTCGGAAGTTTTCTGTCAATAGGTGACCTTGATTTAAAGCAATCCTGTAGGCACCATGTTTTTTTTTATAGATATTTTTATTAGAAATTTAACATTTTTACAAGTTTACAAAAATAAACAAAACTCTCAGATATAAACATTGATATACAATTAGCTCAAATATACAATAGCCAAAATTTGACAACAAAAACAAAACAAAAAAAAACAAAACAAAAAAAAACAAAACAAAACAACAAAAAAAACCCAAAAAAAAAACCCACAAAAAAAAACAAACAGACAAAACTCAACTATCTACTAATCTAACCTACAACTAACCAGGGTGTATATTTAAGTCTCTTACATGCTCGGGATGTGTTAACATCAGATATGATAAAACCCGTATTCGTGCGGGATTCCTCCCCCGAGGGGCCGCGGACCAGCCAGGTTCGTAGTCTCAATTAAATAAAAGCCCTTGTTAGGATAGCCGAAATGTCTGTATTTATGTAATTCAAAAAGGGCTGCCATATTTTATAAAATAATTCGGTCTTTCGGTGCACCATATTTGTAAGGAAGTCAAGGGGAATACATTCCATAATTAGTCTGTGCCAATTTGAAAGTCCAGGGGGGCCCTCCGCCACCCAGTTCATCAAAATATTTTTCCTTGCACAGAAAGAAAGAATAGAAAATAGTCTCTTCCCGTACGTGTCCAGGGAGGGAAAGTTCGAAAAGCCCAAGAGGAGAGATACGGGGTCCACTTTTATTTCCGTTCCTAAAATTTCTGTCAGGGTACTTGCTACTTTAGTCCAATATCCACGGATCTTATGACAGGTCCATAAGCAATGTACAAGAGTGCCCACCTCTATTTTGCATTTAGGACACATTGGAGATGCTCCTGCCTTAAATTTTGCCAATCGAACCGGTGCTATATGGGCCCTATGAAGTATCTTCAGCTGGATAGCCTGGGTTCTGTTACAGATGGTAATTCTTCTAGCATTTTCCCAGATATCATTCCACGTTTCTGTGGAGATTTCTAGTCCCAGATCCTGATCCCATGTTTTAAGCAGATTATCCATATCTCCCGATACTTCATCATGTAGCAAATGATAAATATTACTGACGGAAGATACCCCCACTGGTCGTAGGACACTACATTCTCTATCGGATTTATAAAGACTATCTAATAACGTAGTCTTCTTCTGTATAAAATCTCGAATTTGGAAGTATCGAAAGAGGTCTCCATTGGGTAATCCGAATTTCTGACGCAGCTGTCCGAAAGACATCAGGACCCCATCTTTAAATAAATCCCCAAGACATGAGATACCCCTGGCTCTCCAGAGCTTAAAAGTGGCATCTGTTAACCCCGGTTGGAATCCCCATGCTCCCACTATCGGTGCATAGGGGGATGTTTTATGTGAATTACCCTCATTTTGCCGCATTATATTCCAAGCCTTGATTGTATTCAGTATTATGGGGTTTTTACAGTGATCTGTAATGATTTTCCTCTTGTCTGAGAATAAAAGGTTAATAAGTGGGTATTTTACTTGAGAAGCCTCGATGTCCAACCAGATTGATTGTGGATCAGACAAGACCCAATCAGCTATATAACTTAATAGGGAACTTAATTGATATTTCCTAAAATCTGGGAAGTCCAATCCACCCCTTGCCTGTGGAAGCTGTAGCTTCTTCAGCTTAATGAGGGGTCGCCTATGGTTCCAGATAAAGGAACTCAGCCAGCCGTATAATTTACATAAAGCTGTCCTCGGCAGCATCACCGGAAGCATTCTCATAGGATATAGGAGACGGGGCAGGATATTCATTTTGATTAATGCTATTCTACCCAGCCAGGAAATTGGCAGGTCTCCCCATCGCTGGAGGTCCTGCCTTATCCTTTCCAATAAATACACAAAATTAGCCTTATACAACTGACCAAATACTGGAGTAATAAAAATGCCTAAATATACGAAACCCTCCAGGGACCAGCGAAAGGGAAAAAGGGAACCGTCCGCTAAGCGGGGTATCACAGCAAGGCCACCCATTGGCATAGCTTCCGATTTTGAAAAATTAATTTTATAGCCTGAGAATGCACTAAATGTATTAATAACTTGGATTAAGCGAGGTATGGACATCAAAGGGTTACTGAGGAATAGAAGAACATCATCTGCATAAAGGGTAATTTTATGTTTACCTGTACCAATCCTTGGGGCCACTATGTTAGGATCAGCTCGTATAGCTTCTGCTAGTGGTTCAATTATTAGCGTGAATAACAATGGCGAGAGGGGACATCCCTGACGGCAGCCCCTACCCACACTGAAGCTATCCGAGCCTAATCCATTAGTAACCACAACTGCTTTGGGATCACTATACAATGTTGAGATCCATTTGGTAAACACCTGTCCAACACCAAACCTCTCCAATGTGTAAAACAAATATGACCATTCGACCCTATCAAATGCCTTTTCCGCATCTAATGAAACCACTACTCCTGGTATCTTTCCCTGATGACAAGCTTGAATCATATTCAGAGCCCTTCTAACATTATTAGATGATCTACGGCCCTTAATAAACCCCGTCTGATCCTCCTTTATAATATGTGGCAGTATCCTTTCTAATCTCAGTGCTAACGTTTTAGAGAGGATTTTAAAATCTACATTTAGCAAGGATATTGGTCTGTATG
Source organism: Chiloscyllium plagiosum (assembly GCF_037043375.1). NCBI lineage: Eukaryota > Metazoa > Chordata > Chondrichthyes > Orectolobiformes > Hemiscylliidae > Chiloscyllium > Chiloscyllium plagiosum. The sequence goes on from NW_028270148.1 coordinate 45,224,054, forward strand.
ATGTACAATCTTCTGGGTCCTTTCCTTTTTTGAGGATAAGAGAGATATTTGTCTCTTTCAGCGAAGGCGGGAGACAGCCCTGACTATATGCATAGTTATACATGTCCATAAGTGGACCAACCAGTATTTCTGTAAATTCTTTATAGAATTCAGCTTGAAAGCCATCTGGGCCCGGCGTCTTACCATTTTGAAGGTGCCTAATTGCATCAACTATTTCTTGGGGTGTAAGAGGAGCATTTAGGACCGATACTTGTTCCGGAGTTAGGTCTGGAAAAATCAAATTTTTAAAAAATGACTGCATCCTCTTCGCCCTATCTTCACAATCCTGTGATTTATATAACTCAGAATAGAATTTTCTAAAGGTCGCATTAATCTTTTTATGATCATGAGTCAAAATACCCGTACTTTCCTTAATAGACATAATCGTCTGAGGGGCCTTTTTTTTCTTTGCAAGAAATGCTAAGTATCTGCCCGGTTTGTCGCCATATTCATATAATCTTTGCTTTGCAAATAATATTTCCCTCTTAGCCGTTTGAGTAAGTGTAGTATTTAGAGCTGTCCTAAGAGCTGTAATCCTTTGCAATTTAATAATAGAGGGTCTATCAGTGTATGCTGTTTCAGCCGCTTTTAAGCGGGCTTCAAGCAAACGCTGTTGTTCTCCTTTTAATTTCTTCTGGGTCGCTGAGTAGGAGATGATCAAGCCTCGCGTGTAAGCTTTGATGGTCTCCCACATCATTGACGGGTTGCTAGCTGTACCTGAATTAATTTCTAAAAAAGTTTTAAATTCTTGAGAGAAGTACTTTACAAATTTACTATCTTTCATTAAGAAGGGGTCCATACGCCAATGCCGAGGGGATGTCCTACTGTTCCTCGCCTTAGTTTCCATATATACAGCAGCGTGGTCAGAAATTGCTATATTACCTATTTTACAGGATGATATGGAATTTAAAAAAATTGAGGGGGCAAAAAACATATCAATTCTGGTATGACATTTATGTGGATTAGAGTAGAAAGAAAAATCTCTACCCTGTGGATGAAGACATCTCCATACATCTACCAATCCTAATTCTTTGTTCAGATCCATCAATTGTCTAGATCTGGGAGATACTCCTGCAGTACTCTTGGGAATCCTGTCTACTTCCGGATCCATAATACAATTAAAGTCTCCCCCTATAATTATATGACGGGCATCAAAAGCCATCAATTTTGAGAAGGCTTCTGTTATAAATTTAAAGGGGTGTGCCGGGGGGCAGTACAAATTTAAAATCCCATATTCCTCTCCATTTATGAGAGCTTTAATCAAGATATATCGTCCAGATTCGTCTTTTATCTGCTTTAGGATTTTGAAAGGGAAATTCTTCCGAACAAGAATAACAACTCCCCTGCTTTTTGAGCTAAAAGAAGAAAAAAAGGCCTGATCAAATCCGCCCTGTCGTAATTTCAAGTGTTCTTTATCTGACAGATGCGTCTCCTGTAGGAGAGCTATATCAACTCTTTCCTTCTTAAGATTTGATAATATTTTCTTCCTTTTAAGTGGCGAATTACTCCCTTTGACATTCCAGGTGCACCACTTAACCGATTGATCAACCATAATCCTCTGGGCCAATCCGAGACCCCTCGGGAGGGGGAACCCTATCCAGAACATCCCGAGCATGGAACATGTAAAATTTACAAAAATAAACCCTCTTTAATACACCCACAACAATACAGTAAAAAACTATTTCTAAATAAAAAAAATATAAAACATATCTAAGTGGAGACTTTCCCCCTTGTTCCCAGGGGGCATCACTTCCTCTCCAAAAATCCCTCATATCCTCTCCCAACCAATGCCCCACCCTTGACCCAGGCACTCCTCAATAAAGTGAGGAAAATTCAAATATAATACAAAGCTAGAGTTAACAGTGAGCACCCCACCCCCACCCCTACCCCTACCAACACCTGGGTATATTTGGTAATGTTAATACCATATATAAACATATAACTATAAAATTACCAGTTCAACAAATAATAATTAAATATGATAATACAAAATAACGAAGGGAAAAACAACCCCGCTCCTAAAGACAGAGGTAAAATCGAATAAGGTAACCACCTCCCCCCACCAACATTAACCAAATCCCCCAACTTATATATACATATATATACATACACATACATATATATATATATACATACATACACACACATATACATACACCCCTCATATATACATAAAATAATAACAGAAAACAACTCCAAGGGGGGGGGGGGAGAAAATCAAATCCCTCTCCCCACCCCCCATAATAATATTAAGCAATAAGGTAAGAAAAAAAAGGGAGGGGATATAAACCAAAACGGGGGGGGAAGGCAGACCAACATCCATTATGTCCTACAGTTTATCTAAGAGAGTCCAAGAATTCCTTAGCCTTTTCTGGTGATCCAAAGTTATATACAGAACCTTCATGGTTAAAGCGTAACATCGCTGGGTAGCGTAAGGAGTACTGTACATTTAAGTCCCTTAAACGCTTCTTCGCCTCGTCGAATGCTTTCCTCTTTCGAACCAGAGCCGGGGAAAAGTCCTGAAATAGCATGATCTTGGATCCTTTGTAGATCATAGCTTGGGGGTCTTTTCCGAGATTTCTAGAGGCTTCTAGGAGTATCTGCCTCTCCCTGTAGCTCTGCAGCCGGAACAGGACCGGGCGTGGGCGCTGGTTCGAGCCAGGCCCGCGTATTGCTACCCGGTAGGCCCATTCCACCCTTACCTGGCCTGATCCAGCTTGCAGATTTAAAAGTTGTGGCAGCCACTGCTCCAGGAATGCTGTAAGCTGGCCTTCCTCTTCCTGCTCGGGAAGGCCCAGCAAACGAATATTTTTTCGACGACCTCGATTATCGAGGTCGTCAATATGATTTTCCAAGGTCCGGACTCGCTGCTCGAGAGTCCGGACCTGATCCACGGCCGATTGAGCGGTTGTCTCCGAGGTCGCGGCCTTTAGCTCCGCCCCTCCGACTCGGCGTTGAATTTCTTCAATTTCATGGTCGTGCTTCTTCAGCGCGGCCGACAACGACTCCCAACGGTTCCTGGATTCGACGATAAAGGCATCGATCTTCGAGTCAAGCTTGGAAAGCATTTCTGCAAGGCTTGCTACTGTAGGTAAGTCCCCCGGGGCGGCTGTGGACGCCTCTGCTGCAGCTGGAGAGTGTGGGGGAGGGGTTGCTGCTTGCTGAGAGCTGCGGGCTCCCTTCCCTTTAGTCATTTTAACTTAGGATAAAGTTGCTTAAATATAGCTTAAATGTAATATTAAACCACTAATTCAGTTACTAAACTATTATAAATGATTTATAGATGATTTGGTGAGCTTGGTAGGGGGTAGGTGACCCACTGTGCCCAAGTCTTGGGAGGAGCACTATAGACTCAGTCTTACTGGGTCGCCGCCATCTTGGATCCCCAGGCACCATGTTTAAAGGTGCAAAAACTAAAATTATTAATCAGCCCATCTGCAAGGTATTCTGTTTTTAATTAGAATAAACTGAAGCTTTAAAGTAATCCAAGAGTTTTAAGTAATGCCATTTATAACAAGTAACAGCTTATGCAACCCTTGTTCTATTCAGAATTTAATTAACATTTTGCTGTTTTTCAGCAACACTAGCTGTTGCCTTGAAACCTTACATTTGTAAGATTTTGGTTTGTTAAAATTTATTTTTTTCCGGATGTGGTTTCTTAGGGGTCCAGGAATACTTGGTTAATTTCAATAACCAAATTTTAGTTTTATTGTTTTGTAATTGCACTGCTGCTATAACAATTGGGATTCTTTGTTGAGAATATGTGATTCAGGATATCAATGTCAGCTAAATTGTTTGGTTGTACGAGTTTTTTTGGCATTATTTTAAGTAGTATTGATGTAGCTGTAACTGATAAGGCCATTTTTATTTACTGCTGTGCCTTTCCAATGATGTAGAGACTTTTTAGGATTAGGAGTTGAGCCATTTTCCACAATGCCCAATCTTTGCCCTGCTCTTAGAGTGCCATGATTGCTGCAGCTGCTTCAGTCAAGCTTCTGGTCAGTAGTAGCCATCCATCAAGTTAATAGTAAGCGACTTGACAATAGTGAGTTTGAGGGTTTAGGCAATAATGGTAGTGGCAGGAAGGTGCCATGACGACTTGTTTTGAGGTAATATTGATCCCTACTTGCAAGTAAGTATGTGTATTTCTCTTCATTTCTCTATATTCAGATTTCCCATCTGAATTCTGAAGTAGTATGCCCTATCTACTATAATGTCAGTACTCCAGACGATTCATCTTCACTTGGCCATTTGTTTTTACTTGCAAATTTTGATATGTTGCCTGTTGGACTCTTGAACTTTAAGTTCACAGTCCCAAAACTGAATCTCTGCAAGTTGTAATCCATTTTTCTTGAAACAATAGCTGTTAGGTTTTCTGCAGGGGAAAAAAGACTAACTTTCTGTCAAGCATATACCTTAATTTATCAAACCTTCATTTCATATGTTTCTTTTGAAATCCATTTTTAACTTTGTCTGTTTTCATTTTAAGTAATTTGTGTTGTTTTCTTAAATTGGCAGACATGACCTAGGCTTTATGAAGTTTGGTTAGATATCCCGTACAATGTCCTGCCAATACTTGGCTGTCACTGATAAACTGAAGCCAGTCTTTTCCTTTATATAGTTCTTAAACAGATGGCAGTATTTCTGAAATCCTTGGAGATAACTGTCAACATCCTTTATATACTAAAAAGATATTTGAGTTTCTTCCCTGTTCTCAGATTGCTAAGAACATGCAGTTGTGCCTGGACTTTGGACTTGGGCTGTAGTTATATGATAATAACATATGTGCTGTACAATATTTGGTTAATGATTTTGAAAAATTGGTGACATTATATGCTTTGTGTGAAAATTTTCTGAGTTAATTAACTTTTGCAATGATTGACAGAAGCTCCACTGGCCGACCAGACTGGACATGTATAATTGTTGGTTTTAACTCTGGATATGTTCGATTTTACACTGAGGTAATTAATTCAGATTTTCATTTTTGGAGATCCATGTGTGAATTTAAAAGTTAATACAATGGCAAAATAAAAAACAATGAAATGTTTAAAATATCCATATCCGGCTGCATCAGTGAAGAGAGAAACATAGGTCTATGATCTTTTATCAGAGTTGGAAACAAAATAGAGATGCAATGTTTTGAGCAAGAACAAATATAGGGAAAGGGGAGGAGATGAGATTGTAACCTACACCCCAGATTTTTTTTCCCGGATAGCAGCTTTGGTCATTTTTTTAAATCCATTTTACGCATATAGTGACCCATCTCCTGGGTAGTTCCAGTGGAACCTGCTGCATTGAGGATTCTGCAGTCCTGATGTGAGACTCTACCCATAAGCTTATGAACTCACTTGGGTTCCTGACCCTTACTTTGGGAAGCCCTGGATTAGAGGATCAAAATTGACCTTTGGGAAATGTTTTGTGCAAAGGATGGAAGTCTAGAATTCTTTATTTTGTGGCATTAAGAAGGTAGTTTGACGAGTAATCATGAAATATGAAAACCATGTTCTTCACCAACTGAGATGAGCAAAGTAATCACTTTGTATAAATTTAAATTACCATCCCACACAAACTTAGAGATGAAAGTACATTCTCAGTGGTGGTGGTAATGATTCCAGAGTGCTGAAAATGGATATGGAGGTGGTTTGCATTATGTTGATCTTGTTTAGAGGGAATTACCTGACCCCTGTTGTGCTGCTGTTTTTGTGTCCCATGGTGTTCTCTCAAAGTCTTAAACTGTTTCTGTATTCTTCCAGAACCTGTTCACTTCTTCTGTTTTTCCATGCTGCTCTTAATTTATTTTACATTGATGCACACCTGGTTGTTGCTTGGAAATTCACTCCCTGTTGATTAGGTTCATACATCTCTGAACTGGGAAAACCAACTACTCCATTTCAAGATCTGACTAAACATGAATAATTTTAAAATGGAGAATAACATCAACTAATGCTACCCTCAGTCTCCACCCAGCCTGTACTGGGCGTGAAGTTAAAGATGTCATAAAACTTGTTTGCTTAAGAAAATGGGTGGGAACAACTGTTGCTACTTTGTTTGAAGAATTTTCCCTTTTTATTTCTTCAGAATGGAGTTCTTCTTTTAGCACAACTTTTAAATGAAGATCCAGTTCTGCAACTGAAATGTCGAACTTATGAAATTCCCAGACATCCTGGTGTTACAGAGCAGGTGATTACATCCATGTCATTTTAAGAAACTAGTCGTATAAGATAATCTATTACTTGTCTAATGCATATACAACACAAGGATAATCCTATCTGAATGTTTAGTTTTGAACTATTTATTGGGTATCCGGTACTGTATGCCATTTTATTAGTAAAAATATCTATTAAGTGTATAGAAAAAATATTAAATTAGTTACATTTGCTCTTATGTGAAATACTTGAATGTATGAGTAGATAACAGTGGAATAATTCAACCTAGTGAGGTTTGGGTTAAGAATATTTGCATATTTAAGTACATATTCAATTATTATTATTATTATTATTATTATTGTTATCATTTTTGCATTGTAATATTGTGAGAGTAGCTTACCCCAAGATTGTTGTCCCACGTGGTTTTTGTCAGCTAATAGAAGGAAGCCACTTTGGATTTCTGAATGGGAAAGTGCAAAATGGTTTTGGTGTTTGATTTTCAGAAATTCCTGAAAGGGTATATTTTGCTTGGTGTCGAGAATTAAATAAAACACAGCCAAAGTACCTCTGAGATTTATAATTTACGCTATAAATGTTTTGCAAGATTACTGACTATATAATTTTTTTTATTTTTCCAAGCATGAAGAATTGAGTATTCTATATCCAGTTGCCCTTGTAACAATAGATGGATTCAGCCTCTTTCAGTCTCTTCGGGCCTGTAGAAACCAGGTCGCAAGAGGTAATATTTCCAGAAATATGATTGCAGTATTATTTTGTGATTTAGATAAAATAATTAAATGTGAATTTCTTTTATTCCAGCAGTTTTCAAGCCCCATTGTGGGCTGGGATTGTTAGGGATGCAGACTAATGTTCCAAAACCCAAATCCTGAAATCAAGGGTATGAATATTCAGTGGATCAGGCATTATCTGCTCTGAAAAATAGTTCAGGTTGATAGCCCTTCATCAGATGAAGGATCATCAACCTGAAATAGTGGGCTAGATTTCATCACGGCAGGAAACACAGTGATGACTACGACTGGGCTCCATTTAGTCACCGGTGAAGCTGGAGTTGGTTTTGCAGCAGCAGAAGAACCTTTTTCTAATGAAGTCGCAAAGGAAGTGTTGATGCAGATTCCTGACTGCTGGTTCCCCCAAGCCCTCCATGGTTTGGTGGTTGTGCAACTAAATAGGGGTACGTGACTTCCCTGTGCCCTCAAAACATTGTTCAGTCAATCATTTTCGGTTTGCAAGTGGCTTCCTGAGAGGGGCAGGATCTCTCTTAGGTACTCTGTGCCTTCCTAAAGAATCGGGCATCTGGAGAGGATTGACTGTTGAAAACCACCATTTTGCCATTGCCCCTGACCTCCCATGTGATTTTCTGTCCTGCAATCCCCATCTCACCTACAGTCATCTTTGTCTGGAGTCGCTTGAAGATCCTGGTCTTCTTGTGCATCCATTACTGCCACCTGCCATTATTTGCTGTGGCGCTGATGACACTAAGGACCTGCTGACCTCTGATTGGTTAGAAGGCCTGTGTGAATGAGACATTTACTAGTGGTCACTTTCATTCTGTCAGATCATCTCTGCTGGATCTGTCACTGTTGGTTTGACCCTCTTGCCTTGACAGAATACTGCTCATTAATTCCATTTCTCCCACAGATGTGGCTAGATGTGTGTTTCCAGCATTTTGCTTTTATTTCAGATTTTCAGTATCTGCAGTACAATACCTTTTTTTCCCTGAATTCAATCATCAGTTGCTAAAACCCTTAGCAGGACTTTGACAGTAAATGTAGGGGCCTGGGGAATGTTGCTGAACAAAGAGTTGTAGGGGTGCAGGTAGAAAGGGTGTGAAAAAGGCGTTTGGCACATTTGTTATGACCAATGAAGGCATTGTGTAGGAGTTGGGATGTTATATTGTGGCTGTACCAGATATTATTAAGGCCACTTTTGGAATACTGGTTAAAATTCTGGTTCCCCTTCTATAAGAAGGATATTGTTAAACATGAGAGGGTTCCGGAAAGATTTACAAGAATGTTGGTAGGACCGGAGGATTTGAGCTATAGGGAGAAGCTGAATAGGTTGGGGCTTTTTTTTTTTGGAGCATTGAAGAGCAAGAGACGAGCTAATAGAGATTTATAAAATCATGAGGGGCACAGATCGGGTGGATAGGCAAGGTCTCTATTTCTAGGGTGGGAGTGTCCTAAATTAGAGGGTAGAGGTTTAAGGTAAGTGGGGAAAGATTTAAAAAGGACCTGAAGGGTAACGTTTTCACACACAGGGTGGTGCGTGTATGGAATGAGCTGCCAGAAGAAGTGGTGGAAGCGAGTACAGTTATTACATTTAAAAGGCACTTGGATTGGTATATGAATAGGAAGGGTTTAGAGGGATATGGGCTAAATTAATTAAGTCAGATTGGGATGTCTGGTCAACATGGATGAGTTGGAACGAAGGAGTCTCTTTCTATGCTATATGACTCTATTTTGAGGAAATCCATTATTTTTACCCCAGCAATGTTATATTCCCACATTTGTAAGCTTCTCTCATACTGTAGTATAATTTCAGTATTTGTAGAGTTCACCTAAGATGAATCTTGAATTTGGAAAATCAACTTATGTGACGTAGGGTTTATGCACTGGAATGCATGAAACCACCAAAAGTAGAAATGCTGTAGGCATGAGTTTTTAAAAAAATTTTTTGTGTGTATAGTTGGTTTTCTTTCATATGAAAAAATAAATAGCAGGAGTTATAGAACATAGAACATTACAGCGCAGTACAGGCCCTTCGGCCCTCGATGTTGCGCCGACCTGTCATACCAATCTGAAGCCCATCCAACCTACACTATTCCATGTACGTCCATATGCTTGTCCAACGATGACTTAAATGTACTTAAAGTTGGCGAATCTACTACCGTTGCAGGCATTCCATACCCTTGCTACTCTCTGAGTAAAGAAACTACCTCTGACATCTGTCCTATATCTATCACCCCTCAATTTAAAGCTATGCCCCCTCCTGCTCGCCGTCACCATACTTGGAAAAAGGGTCTCCCTGTCCACCCTCTCTAACCCTCTGATTATCTTATATGTCTTTATTAAGTCACCTCTCAACCTTCTTCTGTCCAACGAAAACAGCCTCAAGTCCCTCAGCCTTTCCTCGTAAGACCTTCCCTCAGGCAACATCCTAGTAAATCTTCTCTGCACTCTTTCCAAAGCTTCCACATCCTTTTTATAATGCGGTGACCAGAACTGTACACAATACTCCAAGTGCGGCCGCACCAGAGTTTTGTACAGCTGTAGCATAACCTCATGGTTCTGGAACTCGATCCCTCTATTAATAAAAGCTAAAACACTGTATGCCTTCTTAATAACCCTGTCAACATGGGTGGCAACTTTCAAGGATCTGTGTACCTGGACACCGAGATCTCTCTGCTCATCTACACTACCAAGAATCTTACCATTAGCCCAGTACTTTGCATTCCGGTGACTCCGACCAAGGTGAATTACCTCACACTTGTCCGCATTAAACTCCATTTGCCATCTCTCAGCCCAGCTCTGCAGCTTATCTATGTCTCTCTGTAACCTACAACATTCTTCGTCACTATCCACAACTCCACCGACCTTCGAGTCATCTGCAAATTTACTAACCCACCCTTCTATGCCCTCATCCAGGTCGTTTATAAAAATGATGAACAGCAGTGGACCCAACACTGACCATTGCGGTACACCACTAGTAACTGGTTTCCAGGATGAACATTTCCCATCAACCACCACCCTCTGTCTTCATTCAGCAAGCCAATTACTGATCCAAACTGCTATATCTCCCACAATCCCATTCCTCCGCATTTTGTACAAAAGCCTACTATGGGGAATGCCTTGCTGAAATCCATATGTACCACATCAACCGGTTTACTCTCATCTACCTGTTTGGTCACCTTCTCAAAGAACTCAGTAAGGTTTGTGAGGCACGACCTACCCTTCACAAAACTGTGCTGACTATCCCTAATCAAATTATTCTTTTCAAATTTAATCAAATTTAATCATTAGGATGATTATAAATCCTATCTCTTATAACCTTTTCCAACACTTTACCAACAACTGAAGTAAGGCTCAATGGTCTATAATTACCAGGGTTGTCTCTACTCCCCTTCTTGAACAGGGGAACCACATTTGCTATCCTCCAGTCTCCTGGCACTATTCCTGTAGACAATGACGATTTAAAGATCAATGCCAATGGCTCGGCAATCTCCTCCCTGGCTTCCCAGAGAATCCTGGGATAAATCCCATCCAGCCCAGGGGACTTATGTATTTTCACACTCTGCAGGATTTCTAATACCTCTTGCTTGTGAACCTCAAACCCACCTAGTCTAGTAGCCTGTATCTCCGTATTCTCCTCGACAACATTGTCATATTCTAGAGTGAATACTGTCCAAAAATATTCATTTAGTACTTCCCCTATTTCCTCTGACTCCACACACAACTTCCCACTACTATCCTTGATTGGCCTTAATCTTACTCTCGCATTCTTTTATTCCTTAAATACCTAGAGAAAGCATTAGGGTTTAACCTGATCCTATCCGCCAACAACTCCTGGCTCTTCTGAGCTCTCTCTTTAGGTCTTTCCTGGCTACCTTGTAACCCTCAAGCACCCTAACTGAGCCTTCACATCTCATCCCAACATAAGCCTTCTTCTTCCTCTTGACCAGAGATTCCACTTCCTTCGTAAACCACGGCTCCCGTGCTCTACAGCTTCCTCCTTGCCTAACAGGTACATACTTTTCTAGTTGTCTTCAAATCACTACATCCATTTGGTTAGTCTAGGTAAAAAAAAATGTTTTCAGCTTTGTTAACAATTCTGATTTCTGAAGCTGGATTGGAAGTTGTTCTGTAAGATGTAGGATTTACTGTCTTTTTGTAACTAGATTCCAGACCCATCAGCATTGGTCAGTTGGTTTTATAGGTGAATGATAAAAGGGAAAGTTGAAAGAAGTTAATAATGAAGTTGGGTAATATGAGAGCATAACCTTGGTCTGGTAATGATTGGTCATAGTGATTTCACAAGATTGTAGAAGGTGACTATAGTACTGTGTGTTGACTAGATTGTCCTTTGGCTGTATTCCATATGCTGCCAGATTGTGGATATCCTTGTTTAGATACGATGTTAACTAGAGGAATCCTTCCTAAAATAAATTCTTACCTGTCAGTCCTAAGAAAAGGGAATCAAATATTGTTAGGATAGATAGGAATGCGACATTTGAAACAAACCGATCAGCTATGAACTTATTAAATGTTGGAGCAGGCTCAAGGAGCTGAATGTTTTTACATTTTTTTACATTGTCATGGAACCTCTGGTTTGAGCTTCATAATGTATGGCATTGAAAGAGCCTCATTACATGGACTACAGCAGTTTAATGAGTCATACAGCACAGAAACCTTCACCTTTTTCTCAAGGTCAGAAATTAATTCTATTATTGTTGGCAATGCTTATATAATGAGGATTTCATTTGCTGCAAGTCATATTATATAGCCCCCAATCCACTGTGACTAGAATTTAGTCCTAAAACTGTACCACCAACCTTAAGGCCATCTCTCTGGAGCATCTCCCACCAGATCCTATTGTAGAAACTTTCTAATTGCATTCCATAATTTGGTAGTAATACAGTACTGAAAATTACAATATCTCTAGTGGAATTTGTTTTTTAGTTCTGTAACAGTCCTTCTCTAATGAGTGAATTTGGTGACTTATTTTACTGCACAAAACAAATGAATTTAGTTCCTTATAAAGCAATACATTTTACTAATTTTCTTGTTACATTACACTTCCTTGCAGCTGCAGCTTCAGGTGCTGAAAGCGTACAACCTCCACCACTAACTTACAAGAAATGGGGCCTGCAGGATGTTGATATGATAGTGGATCATGCAAGCATTGGTAATAAAACTATCCCTTTTTAAAAAAAATGCAGTATTTCATAATGCTTAATTTTGTGAAATATTATCTGCAGACTTAAGAGCATGGTTTCACTTATGACTGACTATCAGGTGGAGGTAAGATGGAGGAGCTGGCCCAAATTTGGGGAAAGTTATCATGAGAGATAACTTCTCTGTGTCACCAGTGGTCTAACCTTGTGGCTCGAAGTGTAGCAGCATCTGACCATCTTCTTTGAACTATTTTGGAGCAATTTCCCATTTGATTGGTCAAGCTTCCTTCAGTATGATCGCTCAATGTGATGGGAAAGAAGTTCTGAATTGTTGAGTACCTGGAAAGTAAACTGCTTGAGTCATATCGGTAATCTTCATTTAATGGTGCCCTGCTTGTTGTTGTTTTGTCTTAATGTTGTTTATTCTTTATGACCTGTGTATTTTTCATTGTTATTTTTGAGCTGGAATTGTTGGCATCTGTTACCATCGCACGTGAGTGCCCAGAATTGTACTGCTCACATCCCAGACTCAGGCTCTTCCTTTAGTTCTGGCCATGGGCAAAGCATCTTGCCTCTGTCCTGGCTTTGCTGCCTGGCCCAGTCTCCTGACTTGCTCCACCCTGGCTGCATCACTTGAGGTTTCATCTTTCCCTAGCTTCTCATCTCTATACTTGCTCCAACCTTTCGTTACTTCCCAGCCTTCTCTTCTCTTAGACTTATATAGTCATGGAGATGTACAGCACAAAAACAGACCCGTCGGTCCAACTCCATGCTGACCAAATATCCTAACCTAATCTTGTCCCATTTGTCAGCACTTGGCTCATGTCCCTCGAAACCCTTCCTATTCATATACCCATCCAAATGCCTTTTAAATGTTGCAATTGTACCAGCCTTCACTACTTGCTCTGGTAGCTCATTCCATGCAGGTACCACTCTCTGTGTGAAAAAGTTGCCCCTTAGATCTCTTTTATATTTTTCCTCTCTCACCCTAAACCTATGCCCTCTCATTCTGGACTCCCTTACCACAGGGAAAAGACCTTGTCTATTTATCTTATCCATGCTCCCCATGATTTTGTAAACCTGTATAAGGTCACCCCTCAGCCTCCAATGCTCCAGGGAAAACAGCCCCAGCCTGTTCAGCCTCTCCTATAGTTCAAACCTGGCAACATTCTTGTAAATCTTTTCAGAACGCTTTCAAGTTTCACAGCCTCCTTCCGATAGGAAGGAGACCAGAACTGCACGCAGTATTCCAACAGTGGCCTAACCAATGTCCTGTACAACCTTGTTCTCTCAATCTAGCCTTCGCTTATCCATGGCCTTGTCCCCTTACACTCTCCTGGACCTGTTTCTTTTGCCCCAGACTTGCTTTCCATCTCCATTTGTTTTTGGTTGTTTTATAATCAACCTGTATAGATGCTAACTCTCGCCTCTGAAGCAAGGTGGGACTTGAACCTGGTCCAGAAATAAGTACATTACCACTCCACCGCTGCCATTCTTGCCCTTTCGGCTTCTGGTGTAACATCCTTTTGCTTTCTTCCTGTGTCCTCACTGCCCTTCTGGATTTGAATTGAGACTGGGACTCCACCTAATGGCAGAATACAGTCAGTGCAGGTACTCTTGGGAGGCCTATTACCTAACAATACTCAGTACTGTTGAATTTTACGCTTTTACATTTATGTTCTTCTTGCATCTACCAAAGTAGGAATTTAGCCATTTAAAGTACAGATGAAATTAATTTCAACCTGGCGTACAGGAGTAATGTTTTACCTTGTTTACCTCTGAAGAAAGCCCTGTGAAATCTAACTCCTGTGTGAAGCACTGATTCCTGTGGGATTCGACGTTCATTTAAAGTTTATTTCCAATTTGGTGATCTATGTTGCCTCTTCAGGATTTGCATTCATATTCAGAAATAATTTGATCTTTATTAACAGGCTTCAGATTTGTTGACCATCTGAATACCCCAGTGCGTTGTGGCAAGTTAATTCCCTGCTGTTAATGAAATCTTGCAGTGTACAATTGGCTGCCATATTTGCATTACTAAAATAGACCAGGCTTTAAAAGGAATTACCTGATTGAAGAGCTTTGGAATGCCTTGTTATGTTGATGGAGTCATAAAAATGCATTGTTTTATTTGTATTCTTGCAACACTGAAGGAACTTTACTTGAGGATCATTTGGAAAGCATTGCACATGTATGTATGTATGTATTTCCATAGATCTGTTTACAATGTCCGTGATGTGCTTGGATTTTCTTGCATTTCTTCACTCAGTTATTTGAACTGTGAACAGAACTGAGAAACCAATATGCTTGAGCATTTATACCTTATTTGTTATATTCACAGTGGAATAAGCTTTAATATACTTATAACATTTTCCTGTTTTACATTAGGTATTATGACCCTTTGTCCATTTGATCAGTTGAAGACTGCCTCTATTTTAGGTGGATTTAATGCCACAGTAAAAAGCAGTCCACCAGCAATGTCAGAATATGTAACTGTTGGATCTGGCCCATTTGCTGGTTTCTTCTATGCTTTGGAAGTGAGTTTTTGTTTGAGTTTATCTCAGTTTAAAATTTCTGTATAAGAAATCCATTTAGAATTAATTACTTTACCATCAGGGAACATACTTAGTTGTAGCATTTGAAAGGACGTTTCCACTACTTTGATGAAACATTTTGTTTATTTATTTGCAGGGTAGCACCCAGCCATTGCTATCACATGTTGCTTTAGCAGTTGCCAGCAAGCTTACATCTGCTTTATTTAATGCAGCTAGGTAAGAAAGCAGTTTTCTTTGACTTGTTAAAATTACATTTAAGTGATTAAATTAATGCTGGATTATTTTTAGTTTCAATTTTGAAACTTCTTTTGACTTGGTTAACCTCTTGATTACCTCTGCATCCTCATGAATACATTATTTAATTTCTCAGATTTAATCTTGAATTACGTTTTTTGTTTTTGAATTGTTTTCTAATTTGGTTTGTATATTGCATGATTAATTTTTAGGTGTGATAGATAAATGTATCATTTTCTGCAGAAGATGAGATTTCAGTCTTAATATCTCCTCTTCCAGTTAATAAATACAACTTACTCATCCTCTTATGTTTCACATCGTCGTGAATGATGTATGTCCATCTGTTGCACTGATCACACTTTGGCTTGTGTTGAATTGATGCCTCCTGTAACCTTTTACCCAGTCTCCGGGATATTGGCTGGAATAAATGTTAGATAATACCCATGTCTATAAAACAGTTGTCCTTTTATCAGGTCTTTTGTTACAAAAATGTAAAAAAAATATTTATACACAATCAAAAATATGCTTAGTGATAGAATCTTGTAGTTAGAGTAGAAATTGTAAATGTATTGGAAAGGCTTTAAATAGAATTGTGTAATGAAAATGGCATAGTTCATAAGATTGATTCAGGGTCAAACATTGTAGGTGTTCTTTTCAATGCTAGTGCTTTTATTGACTGGCTGATTTAAGAATGTCAAGTGCTTGGTTCTTTTAACTATGTAAAGATTATACTTGAAAGTAAGTAAATGTTTGGTTGGCACATTTATGTTCTGACTAAATCTTGCCAGACTCTGATTTTTATGAGAGTTTCTTGGTATGTTTTCTAGTGGATGGCTTGGTTGGAAAAGCAAACATGATGAAGAGCTGGTGCACAAACAGAAACCAAAAGTTGAGCCAGCAACTCCGCTTGCTGTAAGGTGGGCGAATGTGTCTTTAACAACAAAATAAAAAAAGGAAAATTAAGATCTCCATCATGTCACCTTGTCAAATGTTTTCTGACTGTTTGTAATAACCTTGTGAAGTCATTGTTTCTACAAGATGAGCCATTATTGGTGAAAGTATCCAGGGGTACTGCAAAATCTTGTGTGTGTGTGTGTGTGTGTGTGTGTGTGTGTGTGTGTGTGTGTGTGTGTGTGTGTGTGTGTCGTTCAGAGTTCATTCTTTGATGGAGTGAGTTTAGTGCTGGTTCATTTAAAGAGCAATCCAGTTAGTTCTACTCCATAGCTCTTTCCTAATCCCTGCAATTATTTTCCTCATGTCAGGTCTTGCATTCCAAATCCTAACCATTCGTTATGTAAGTGGTTTTCCTCATGTGCTGGAAAACATTTTACCAATCACTTTTTAAATTTGTTCCTTTTGATCACCTTTCTTCCAAATTTGGTAAAGAGACTAAGTAAATATATTCTTTTATAAAGACGTGAGAATTCTAAACACACACCAAATCTTCATACAAATACATATTAGTGGCCTGCATATGTTTGGACTATGGGAGGAAACAGGAGCACCCAGAGGAAACCCATGCAGAAATGAGGAGAATGATCCAGTAGTGTGCAGACCAGGTGGATTGGCCATGCTAAATTGTCCATAGTGTGCGGGGATGTGCATATTAGGTAGATTAACGGGGGGGAAATGTAGGATTACAAGGATAGGGTAGGGGTATGGATCTGGATGGATGCCCTTTGGAGGATTGGTGTGGACTCGAGTTAAATGGCCTGCTTCCACATTTTAAGGATTTTATGACCGTACGAGTGTGCAAACTCACAGAGACAGTTGCCTAGGGGTGGAATCAAATAGGAGTTCCTAGCACTGTGAGGCAGCAGTGCTAACCACTGAGCCACCATGCTGCCCAGTATTGTATTGCTCTCATTGAAGTTTGAAAGGGTTGTGCCTTCACTCTGAGGCTCTGCCCTCAGGTCCTAGTCTCTCTTACTAGTGGAAACCTTTCTCCAAAGCTATCCAGGCCTTTCAGTATTCTGCAAATTTCAATGAGGTCTCCACTCTCATCTTTCGAAACTCCATCGAGTACAGACATAGAGTCCTCAACCGCTCCTCATATATGACAGACCTTTCACCCCTGGGATCATTCTTGGTAAACCTCCTCTGGAACTCCTGTAAATCTAGACTTGAAATGAATGCTAACATTGCATTTGACTTGCTAACTGCCAATTGAATCTGAATATTAGCCTCAAGAGAATCCTGAACCAAGAGTCTCAAATCCCTTTTATGATTCAGATTTCCAAAGCTTTTCCCTGTTTAGAAAATAGTCAATACCTCTATTCTTCCTATGAAAGTACTCTACCTCACACTTTCCTACATTATATTTCATTTGCCACTTCTTTGTCCATGCTGCTTGTCTGAGCAAGTCTTTCTGCAGCCTCCAAGCTTCCTCAAGACTACTTGCCCTTCCACCTAATCTTGTGTCATCTGCAAACTTAATAACAATAGCCTAAGTTCCTTCATCCAGATCGTTAATGTATAGTGATTCCTGCGGAACTCCACTAGTCACCAGCTACTGTCCTGAAAAAGGCATCTTTTTCCCCACTTCTGCCAGTCAGCCAATCCTCTATCCATGCCAACATCTAGCCTTTAACACCCTGGGCTCTTACTTAACAGCCATCTGTGCTTCATCTTGTCAAAGGTCTTCTGGAAATCCATTGGCTTTCCTTTGTCTAACTTGCTCATTGCCTCCTCAAAATATTCTAACAGACTTGTCAGACATGACCTCCCCTTGCCAATGGATGTAATGACGACTGCAGATGCTGGAGAAGCTAGAATCAATAAAGTGTGGCATTGGAAAAAGCGTAGCACGTCAGGTAACATCTGAGGAGCAAGGGTATCGACGTTTTGGGCATGACCTTTCATCAGGACTGGAGAGGAGGAAGGAGCTGAGAACTAAATAGTGGGAGGGATGTGGAGAGAGGGTTGGTGGGGAGTGTGGACCTAACGAGGGAGTCATTCATGAAGCCATACTAATTCAGTCTGCTTTACCATGCACTTCCAAGTACTCTGCAATCTCATCCATAGTCATGGATTCAAAACTTTACCAATGACAGGCCAGGCCAACCGGCCTATAGTTTCTACCTTCCGTCTCCCTCCGTCCCACAAACAGGGGTGTTACGTTCACCATTTTTCAGTCCTCTGGGACCCTCTCTGATTCCAGTGATTCCTGAAATATCACCACCCATGCTGCTACAGTTTCCTCAGCTAACTCCTTCAGAACTCTGGGGTGTAGTCCATCCTGTTGGGTGATTTATCTACATTCACTCCGTTCAACTTCCCAAGCACCTTCTCCTTAGTGATGGTCACGACACTCACCTCTGCCCCTGACCATCTTGAAGATCTGGTATGCTGTTGGTGTCTTCCACCATGAGGGATGATGCAAAGTACCTATTCATCTCTTTTGCTATTTCTTTGTTCCCAATTACTGCTTCTCCAGCCTCATTTTCCAGCAGTCCAGTGTGCATTCTTGCCTCTCCTGTCTCTTTATAAATCCAAAAAATCTCTTTCAATGTTCTTTTATCTTTTATTTCATCTTCTTCCCTCCCTACTGCTTTTTTAGATACCTTTATTGATTTTTAAAAGCTTCCCAATCCTCTGGCTTTGCACTAATCTTCACCACATTGTATACTTTTTTTTGCTTTTGTGCTGTACCTGACTTCTCTTGTCAGCTATTGTCACCTTGTCCTCCCCTTTAGTTTGCTTTTTCTTCCTGGGGATGAATTTCTGCTGTGCCTCCTGAATCATGCTAAAACACTCCATTGCTGCTTCATCGTCTTCCCTGATAAGGTCCCCTTCCACTCAAGTCTGGCCAGCTCCTCCTCATGTCTTTGCATACAATGGTAATACCATTCGGTCTGATTCCAGCTTCTCTCCAAACTGCAGAGGGAATTCTATCATATTATGGTTGCGCTCCCCAGGGGTTGCTTCGCCTAAAGTTCCCTAATCAAGTCTGTCTTAATACACATTCACCAAATCCAGAATAGCCTGTTCCTTAGTGGGCTGTACCACAAGCTGCTCTTTTTAAAAAAACCCATCTCTTAGACATTTCACAAATTCTTTTTTTTGATCAGCTGCCAACTTGATTTTCCCAGCCCACCTGCATTTTGAAGTTCCCCCATCACTATCATAATAGTGTTTTTCTTACATGCCTTTTCTATCTCCTGATTTATTTTCTGCCCCAAATCCTGATTATTGGTTCAAGGTCTGTATATAACTCCAATGAGAGTCTTTTTGCCTATTGTGGTTCCTGAATTTCACCTACACAGATCCTATGTTTTCCTACTCTGTATTACCTCTAGCTATTGATTTAATTTCATTTCATACCAACAAGGCAACCCCACTCCTCCTGCCCATTTGCCTGTTCTTTTGACAGAGCAAGTATCCTTGGATATATAGTTCCCAGTCCTGATCCCCTTGTACACACTGTTCAGTGATACCCACAACATCACACTTGCCCATTTTAATCTGCACTGCAAGCTCATTTAATTGGTTTTTTATACTGTGCATTGAAGTACAGCACAGTCCTGTGTTGATTGGCCCCTTATCATAGTTGTCTCCTTATCTGCTGTGCCTGAACTTAGATTCCTGACCCCTTCCGTACTCTGTCCTATTACTTGTTCTGGAAACCTTAATAACCTCTGCTGAGCCCTCCTCCCTCTTTAACATGTTCCATCATTTTCCAAGCAGCTGAACCCACTACCCTGCTATTTAGTTTAAAACCCTACCCTAGAAGTTGGTTCTACTACACTACCTGTAGCTCTTTAATGCATCTTAGCAATGGTAGCTGAAAACAGTACGCCAGGTATTGTCTGATCAGCACGCTATTAGTTTTGATGGGCTGTTCCACTGACCTGTTTGAATATTTCTTCTCCTCTTTACAAGAATGGAAATGAATTGTTGTAATATTGTTACAGCTGTTAGTAAGCTATGCTTTTGTGTTCTGTTTATTTTGTAGGTTTGGCATTCCAGACTCTCGTCGGCGTGGAGAAAATATTTGTCTATCACCCTGCAATACTCTGGCAGCTGTGACTGATGATTTTGGCCGAGTCACTTTATTAGATGTGGCAAGAGGTGTGGCAATACGCATGTGGAAAGGTGAGGCTGACATTTTGTATACAATTCCTGCAACAGTTATTGAAGTATCAAAATCTCATATTTTTAAAGATTTAAATTTAAGATTTAAAGATTTTTACGTATTACTTCATGTGCTTATAATTGTCTCTCACTGTAAACAATATTTTAGTTTGCATTTATCCCATTGTTTTGAATGATTGCTATGTCATTGTTGGGGATTAATTATCCTGTGAAATGATTTGGATAATTTTGTAGAATGTATACACCAGAAATTTCATTATAGTAAATTTTGCTTTTCAAAATATAACTTTGATTGCATTAAGCCTCTACAGGTCTTTGCGATTTTTGAGAAGATTTGTAGCTCAGATTGAGGTTCAGGTTGTAAGTTTGCTCACTGAGCTGGTAGTTTTGTTCTCAGACATTTCATCACCATGCGAGCTAACATGGTCACTGAGTCTTTGTTGAAGCGCAGGTGTTCTGTCCCGCTTTCTATTTATGTGTCTTGGTCTGTTAAGGTGGGTGATATCATTTCCGGTTCTTTTTTCTCAGAGGTTGGTAAATGGGGTCCAAATCAATGTATTTATTCATGGAGTTCTGGTTTAAATGCCAGGCCTTCTAGGAATTCCTGTGCGTGTTTCTGTTTAGCCTGATAACTAACCAGAGAGCACCAAGTCCATCATCAAGGACAGCATCCTCAAGCTGGTAGACCTGTGCCTTACTAAGCACTTCACCTTCAATGACAAGACCTACAAACAAATCAATGGGACACCCATGGGATCGCCAGTATCAGAATCTTAGCAGAAGCAGTGATGCAGAGACTAGAACAAACAGCTTTCCCCACAATCCAGCCCATTCTAATGACCAGTATTGTCAGAAATGTTGTAACTAATAAATTTAAGAAAATTCCAAAGCATATCAATATGTTTTAGTTCGCTGAATTAACTTTCAAAAGACAGTTCTGCCTTATTTTGTTTCCCAAAAATAAATAAACAGCATTTTACCAAGACTTGCACCTTGATTACTATACTGAAGTATGTTAACATTGAAGAGACAAAATAATATTGCTAGGTACAACAAATTACAAAGTTCAAAATAACCATACACAATTTGTTACAGAGTTTGTATATGTTTCAAAAGTAAACCAATTTAGGACATAGCCTTTGCATGAAACCAAAAGCAGTTTTCACTTCAAAGGACATAATGTTTGTTCTGTCATATATAAAACCATGAAACTGATATCTTCTTGCATTTGTTTATTTTAATCCCAGGGCAGATTACACTTTCCACTTAGCACTGAGCCAAATGTTGTGACGGAGCAGAACATTACAGACCACAATTGAACAAAACATTAAATTAACTTATCATGTTTTGGATCAGGTCTCAATTACTGAAAGATCAACTTGACTCCACATAAGTAATGGTTACATTTTGATGATTAGAAGTGCAGAAGGAGGCCATTGGGATCTGTCATGGTATATGCTAGCCCTCTAAAAGAACAGTTCACCTTGTGCCCTCCTCTGCCTTTTCCTGCAGCTCTGCAAAATTTTCCTTTTTCAGATAATTATTCAATTGCCTTTGGAAAGTCTCAGTTGTGTTGCCTCCATCAGTGATTCAAATCACTCACTGAGGAACAGAGTTTCCTCATGTTATCATTGCTTCATTTGATATTTTACTTTAATTCTGCACTCTCTCTGGTTCTTGATTTTCCCCAGTGATGGGAACAATTTCTTCTTATATACTTGTCTAGACCCCTCATGATTTTGAAATCATCTATTAAATCTCTCAACCTTCTCTTCCCCAGGAAAACTTCTCCATTCTTTCTACATAGTTGAAATTTCTCACCTGGAACCATTCTTTTGAATATTTTTAGTTCCCTCTGTGACACCTTCGATACGTTGTAAAGTGTGACGCTCACAACTGGAAACAGTATGAGACCGAACCAGTGGCTTATATAGGTTGGATATAACTTCTTTGCTTTAGTACTCTTTGTTCTTATTGCGAAAGTCTGGAGTAAGCTATGCTTTATTAGCTATTCTCTTGGCGTTTTCTGGTTTATTAAATTTTCATACACTAAATGCCCCATGCACCCTGATCCTTCTGCTCCTACACCTTGATCAACCTAATTTGTTACCTTATTAAAAACACAAGCAAGTTAGTTAAAAGTGATTTCCCATTACAAATTCATTCTGCTTTCTTCAAATTAACCTGCATTTTCCCAAATGATTAATAACGTCTCATATGATCATTTGTAAATGCTTCCCAAGCCTAAGTTAAACCAACTGGGCTGTTTGTTCTAGGTTTCCTTTACACCCTTGTTTTGTTTTTAATGTTTTCAATGCTTTAGTCCTCTGGTACTGCCCTTCAACCCAAGTAATTATGTTAGAAAGAGAGCAGGAAAGATGCATTGAGCAGCTGCATTATTGCACACTTAGTCCTAAAGCATAATTAAAAACTACCCTGGGAATTAGGCAGGAGAGCGAAATGTGTAAAAGATTTAAATAAAAGTTTTATATTAAAGGCCATCCATTTGAGTTTGCTCGAGGTCTGGATGCTCTTGCTCTGTTGTATGTTTTTTTTTAAAAAATTCTGTTGTGTTTGCTAGGATACCGCGATGCACAGGTTGGCTGGATCCAGGTATTAGAAGATCTTCAAGAAAGAGAAACAGAGAAGAGCAATTTCTCTCCTTTCAGTAGTCCCACAGGCCTAAGACGAGTGGCTCAGTTCCTGGTGATCTATGCCCCAAGGAGAGGAATCCTGGAAGTATGGAGCACGCAGCAAGGTCCAAGGGTTGGGGCATTTAATGTCGGGAAATACTGCAGGTTTGTAAAGTGGAACAACATCTGCAAGTTGTATTTTTAGTCACGTGTAATAAATGCTGTTTCTGTACATGAGGAATGGGTAGGTGAATGGTCCAGAGTTGGAATTTTAGGCATTTTTGTAACAATATTTCTTTTTAAGGGGAGAGGTGCGCCAGGGCAAAAAAGGCTTTTTTTTGTCATTCAGATGGTTCGAAAGATTTTGAAACTTGTATTCCGCCATGGAATAGCATGCATTTTTCATGCAGTAAGGCTTGTATTATCGAATAAAATTATTGAACTCCAATAGAAATTAACTAAACTGAACCCTTTTTAAAGAAAGTACATTGTCATAAGTCTTAACAAGTGTACACATTGTTGACTTAAAAGGACTCTATTGCTGATGAGCAATATGAGCAACTCTGTCTTCTGAGGTACATAAAGCCAATGCATCCTGCTCATTTGGTGGTTCTTTTCCATCCAAATTAATTTTAATTTTTGCTTTCTTGGGTGATGTTTATATTTAATCTGGAATGTGGTTTATGACATTTTGAAGATATAGACTTAAAATCCTGTCAGTCAGTACTGTAAATTTGATAAGGAATAAGGACAGGTTATTTATTGCAAGAGTTTCTACTCCACATGCAATCCTTTAAGATTGTGGAAATCAATTTATTGGTAAAATTTTAAATAGTGAAACAGTTCAGAAGTGCAGGGTTATTTTGTACGATGGAGAATTCCAGACTAGGATACACATTTCTTTTTTTTCTTTGTGAAACAAAATGTAGTGTTGGTGATTCAATAGATAGAAATAATTGCTGGTGTTTGATGGAATTCAGTTATTAAATTTCTTAAGTGGTTGGAAGATATGGGATTAAATGGTTGAATGGACAGAATAGATAGACAAAAAATCATCCAACTTCAATTTTTTTAGTGTTCTTCAAAAAGTCTCACTGCAGTTAGAAAATATATTCACATCTAAACGTTTGAATGATTTTGATTTGCTGTATATTGTGAAATTAGATAGTATTCTGAACACTTCATAACTCTTTAAATGTGCCCCCTTTTTAGGTTACTGTATCCTGGATACAAGATTATGGGATTGAACAATGTGACCAGCCAGGGCTGGCAGCCACAAACCTTTCAGATTTGTCTAATTGATCCAGTAGATGGTAACGTGAAAACCGTCAATGTTCCTTTCCATCTTGCTCTGAGGTACTTTTATTTCATTTTTTTTTCCCCCACTACAAATAAGATTCTGGTACAATTTAGTATTTGGACAGGTACTACATGTATATCATAGTATTTGAGTAACTTTGAACTGAGAAGTAGACCAATCAGCACGATGGATCAGTGTTGGTGTTCCTATTGTATCAACATGTAATTCTATTCCTGTCTCCTTCACATACATATCGGGCTTAAATGCATCCATATTATTTACCTGAGCGACTTCTAACTTCCCTTCCTGTAGAGAAGCTTAACCTGAATTATTGAGTTGTTGAAAGATTTTTTATTTATGACTCCTGGTTCTGAACTCCTCCCACATGTGAAAACCTCCTCCACTCATAAAGTATCAAACTTCTTCATAATTTTAATGACCTTTAGTGACATTGCCTTTTTGGCTTTGCTGAAGAAAACAGCCCGATTCTGACTCTTTCCTGATGCCTGTAGCCTCTCAACTTTGATACCTTGCAACTGTTGATCTGTCTTTTCCCCCAACCAATAACGAGTGTTGAAGAAGTAACGGCTGATATGTGATAAGTGTCTTGCTGCTGATTGGGTTATCTAGTTGGCAATCAAATTAAAATCCAAATTTCTCCTCTCCGCTGTAATTAGTAGTATTTATAGGGCCAAGACCAGCTGGAATCTTGTTTCACCATCTTATGACCATTACTTAGTAAATAGAATGGTGAAAATGGTAGGACAGGATGGCGTGCTGAACAAAATTGTGCCCTTAGTGTTTAAATCAGTAATTATACCTTAGAATGCAAAAGGTTTAACTTAGTTTTAAACTATCACATAAATCTTGAAGTTAATTACTCTAAGTTATTGACATGTGGAAGGAACACTTTGACCATATGTTTGGAGTTATTCAAGTCAGTTTTGTATTTAGTACTTCAAAATGTATACCTACTGATGCATGTTTTAAAATATGTATTCTACTTAAGTATTTATGAAAAGTAAAGTTTTCTGGGTGTTTGATTTTAATGGAGTGAGCTATCCTTTTATTGAGACAAAAACAGAAATTGCTGGCAAAACTCAGCAGATCTGGCAGCTTCAGTGGGAAGAAAGCAGAGTTAATGTTTCAAGCCCAGTGACTCTTCCAGCAATTTTTGTTTTTGTTTCAGATTTGCACCATCCACAGTTCTTTGTTTTATTGTTGTAATGAGTTTTTAAGAAAAAGGGCCACTAATGTCATAGTACTTTTCAGTGACAAGAAGAGTGAAAGAGCGAAGGATATGCATCTATTGAAGCGACTAACTACTTTGTTGAAGGCCAAAGTCTCAAGTTCTGGTAATTATTGTATTTAGTTGTTTGTAGTTGTAGTTGTAAAGCAATTATTGTTTGTAGTTGTAAAGCATTTTTATATTATCATCTAATCAGATATTATTAGCAGGCAGGTTAGATTTTAGTACCTTTTTATACAGTAGTAAAATAGACGGTACAAAATTGTAAACTGCACTGAAAATGTCTTATTCTGATTAAGCTAGATCACAGTGTGCATCCAGGATTTGATAACACTGACACATGTGTCAAGATGGATTCATGTTAGCAAGTTTATAAATACGAAGAAGTGTAGACTTAAATTTTGTGCGTACATGAAATTCATGAACACAAGATTAAAGCACTATTGCCTCAAATCAAATAAATAGAAACGTTTTGTTGGGTTTATGTCACTGAGGAGTTGAAAGCTTTTGAACTTGATCCATGTCGCTATTAATATTTGCAATGTATTTGGTATTCACTTTTAATTTTGAATTATTATTGAGTTAATTCTGAATTTTATGTATATTGATACATGTTAAATGAAGCAGGAGCAAAACTTTGACTGAATAGTTGCATAATACAAGCAAATCACCATCCATTATATGCAGCACATGGTATTTGATCCTATTGACCGATTTATAGAACATAGAAAGGTACAGCACAGAACAGGCCCTTTGGCCCACGATGTTGTGCCGAGGATTAATCCTAATGTAAAATAACTTAACCTATGCACCCCCCAATTCACTGCAATCCATGTGCATGTCCAGCAGTCACTTAAATGTCCCTAATGACTCTGCTTCCACCACCACCACTGGCAACGCATTCCATGCATTCACAACACTCCTTAAAGTCCGACAATTGTAATTAAACATCAGGTGCTACCACATGGTGGCTAATTTGTTTCTGCCTGTTTTCACCATTGCCTGATATTAATTTCTACCCGATAATGTTAAGATCAATAACTGTAATTGTTGCTGTGAATGCTTGTATCTTCTATTTAATTAATTTTGCAATCTATTATTGTATATTCATATTTCAGAAAATCTGGAAACTGAAATAAAGATGCATCTTCTTGATATTAAGTATCCTGCTATGAAAAAGCAGGTAATTAAATCATTTTATAAAAATAATCCCATAAATTCTCTTTCCTATTTTGTAATTTCAAGTTTTTTTTCTTATAAATGCAGGCCTTAGAAAAATTGTTGGCGAGTAAAAATATCCCATTATCCAGCTTAACAAATTTAATTCAGGCTTTGTTGGACAGCTTAATGAGTCAAGGTAGGTATAAATTCAAATGAGTATATACTTGGAGTAATTTTTTGTTTTTCTATTCTATTCACTCCAGTTCTATTGGAGAATAATGTTATAATACTTGCATTTTTTTTGTAATTTACCTGATCGTTAAGATTTGCAATAAGACTTTTGTAAATGTTGGCCACATTGCTGCGTGCTTTGATTTCTTTTGTACTATGTCACTTAGACCACAAGCTGCTTAGTCTGTTTCACTCCCCTTCTCAGCCTTGAGGGTAGTTTACATAGTTTAGTAGTTATGCAAATCAGTAAGTTGCATGTTGGAGTTTCAGGATTTTAAGTTGATTTGTTATATTATGGGGATTTTTATACTAAATTTTTCATTCAGTCGAATGGGTTACTTCTATATTCTTCAGGTTTTCTACATGCTTAATATTTTGGTGAATATTGTAGAATCTGAGTTGAGTACAGAATCTTTTAACATTGGTTTGTTCTATGTCATTATTTCTACATGCTTTTTTTTAAGGTGAACAAATAATACTGTTTAAAGACTGGTGCAATCTTGTATATTATAATTACATAGAAGTAGCGTAAGTGTTCATTAAGAACAAAGCTTTTAAATTAATTGCAAAGTTTTATTAATGACAATGTCAAAAATTATTGGAGAACCTAAGCTGAGTACAGAAAGTGAAGTTGAGAACCTAAAATGGAAATTAGGAGCAACAGAGTGTATAAATATATTAATGTGGGTGAAAAGGGAATCCACAAACTACTTATTAGTATTTTGTTAGAAAATAGGCAGGTTTAACAAAATGGTACAATTATGACAGACTCATGGAGTTGGAGCATGTTGCTGCAGAGATCTTTTGAGGACAAGTTAATATTGTTCAAAAAAAAGTCAAGGGAATCCTTGACTTTGTAATTATGCAAACCACAGTTGGAGTATTGGGATTTAATCCTGGATGCCTATTTAACATTCTTGAGCTGATTTCCTCAACCCTGCATGTTCTTACTTTCTGAATATTTAGCATATTTTGAAATATAGAAATATTTATGGTGAAGAAGACTGCCACCTTTCCTATTTATGTCAGTGCTGCCACCCAGACTAATTCTGTTTTCCAGTACTTGATCTATATCCCTGAAAATCATAGGACTTCTTCATGTGTATAGCCTGGCAGCTGAAAATTGGGAGGTTATTTGATCATAGAATCATAGAACCCCTGCATTGTGGAAGCAGGCCATTAGGCCCATCGAGTCCACACCTGACTCTCTGAAGAGCATCCCACCCACCCACCCACCCTATCTCAGTAACCCTGCATTTCCCATGCCCAAGCCACCTAACCTGCTAATCTTTGGATTGTGGGAGGAAATTGGAGCACCTGGAGGAAATGCATGTAGACACGGGGAGAATGTGCAAACTCCACACAGACAGTCATAGAGTCATAGAGATGTACAGCATGGAAACAGACCCTTCGGTCCAACCCGTCCATGCTGACCAGATATCCCAACCCAATCTAGTCTCACCTGCCAGCACCCGGCCCACATCCCTCGAACTCTTTCTATTCATATACCCATCCAAATGCCTCTTAAATGTTGTTGTAATTGTACCAGCCTCCACCACTTCCTCTGGCGGCTCATTCCATACACATACCACCTT
The DNA here is from genome assembly GCF_037043375.1 of Chiloscyllium plagiosum. Taxonomy (NCBI): domain Eukaryota; kingdom Metazoa; phylum Chordata; class Chondrichthyes; order Orectolobiformes; family Hemiscylliidae; genus Chiloscyllium; species Chiloscyllium plagiosum. The sequence continues at coordinate 45,252,202 of NW_028270148.1, forward strand.
CTGTGTGAAAAAGTTGCCCCGTAGGTCTCCTTTATATCTTTCCCCTCACCCTAAACCTATGCCCTCTAGTTGTGGACTCCCCGACCCCAGGGAAAATACTTTGTCTATTTACCCTATCCATGCCCCTCATAATTTTATAAACCTCTATAAGGTCACCCCTCAGCCTCCGATGCTCCAGGGAAAACAGCCACAGCCTGTTCAGCCTCTCCCCTATAGTTCAAATCCTCCAACTCTGGCAACGTCCTTGTAAATCTTTCATCTGCGATCTGAGGGTGGAACCAAACCTGGGTCTCTGGCACTGTAAGGCAGCAGTGCTAACCACTGAGCCACTATGCCACCTGCACTGAGCCACCATGTTGGGAGATATCACAGCGGAACATGATTATTTAAGGGTTTGCACTTTCAGCAGAGTTTACTTGACAGTAAGGAGAGACCGGAACCAATACCAATTATTCTGGTCTCAGTAATGGCACTGTTTTATTTGCAAAACCTGTTCGAGATTTGTAATTCCAGCACACACCTAGGATTAAGTGTCAGTGCAGCTATGAATGCTTTTCTTGATTGTGCTACTCAAGAGTAGTTATTTTTGACGTTAAAATGACCACCAAAGTATGTATAATGGGTTGTAATTCTGTATTGAATGCAACATTTTCCCCCATGTGTCTTTATCAGATCCTGAAAGTGTGGATGAAGGATTGTTGCAATTTAGTCTCTGCCAGCTGAAACTGCTTCACCTTTATACATGTGTGGACAAGCTCAATGCTAAAGAACTTGAACATGGTGAAGCCAAAACTAGCAATGTGAGTAGTTGTGTGAAGGTGCATTCAGTGTGATTGAATGGAAATAGTGTTTTAAATTGTTAAATTGTGATGGTACTTATAAAAATAAAAGCTGGAATTTGATTTATACTATTTGTAGCCTGTCTTCAATGAATGTTTTCTCAAGTATGTTTTGCTTCGAATAATTTTGTCATTAGAAAACACTAGAAAAATAAACTTTTACAGACAATAGTTAACATTAACATCCCATTTATTCCTTTCACTTTTTTTGGTGATGTTTGTTGGCAGGACTTGGCTACTTTGCTGCGATTGGAAGAAAGGGAAATTGTAAAAATTCGAACACTGCTGGATAATTATAAACAAGGAAACACCAGATGTACAGTCCACTTTGAGGAGGACAAAAACTATAAACTACCAATCCAAATGTTTCTGGAATATCTTGAGTTTGAAAAAGAAGTAATCAATGTGAAGAAACTAAGTGAAGATGAGTGTGTGGCTTTGGGTAAGTATACATAAATAAATCTTTGAGACTTATGAACATTTAGATGCTTTGTGTTGTGCACAAAAATTGATATAAAATTATTGCAGAGAAATGCACCCACTTGATGTTTAACACTGTGTTTCTGATAATAATGTTTTTTTTACAGGATTAGCTAATCATTCTGAATATTTTCTCCATCCAAAGTCCATTTTCTAGACAGCAATACTAATATAAAACTAAACTGATTTGTTTTGGAAGATAGTTGAGGCAGTCCTAACGTCACAGGGCACGTGCTCCAGAATATCAGGCTAATGCTATGGGGACATATGTTCAAATGGCAGCTGGTGGAATGTCATGACATAATGCTATAGTACAAGATTTGCTCCATTTTGCTGTTTAATAGCAAGTGCAGGATGATTGAAGGACAAAAGTGGGGTGCAAACACTTAAAAATAGTATGACAGGGGAAGTTTCATCCCTCCTTGAAGTCTGGTTAGCATTTGTGAATGGAGAAAGGCTGAACAGTACAAAGTTCAGAAGAATTTTGCATATTTAAAAAGATAGTAAACCTTGACATATACTTAATAAAACATTGTTTGTGTTTGTGAATTGTTTGTCAGACTTGCATAATTAAATTGGAAACTAGCTTTGATTATGCATCATAACTTACCCTTCTTAGGCAATGCAGCATCCCATCAAATTCAATTAGTTGGAAAATCTCAACTGCAGTATTATACAAGATTTATATGTGCACATGTTTTCCTTCAGTGCTAAGTTGTATATATAAATTGCCCTTGTGTGCTTTCATTTAGTATATTTGATGGCTTTTCTTTATTACAGTTAATGTAAACTGCTTGGCATTAAGTGAAAAATATAATAAGAATTCAGCAATCTATCTGAAATGAAATTTTCAATGCTATTTTTTAAAAATTTTCTTGTTGCAGGAGATTTCTTTTTTTGGGAGTCTCTCTGTGGGGGAAGCTCTGCAGAGGAAATGTGCCGTTTGCTGGAGTCTGCAGGAGCTAGGCCTCAACAGTTCTTGGTAAGTTTCTGGTACGTGCAGGTACATGAGGTAAATGAATTTGTCTTGACCTTGTACACACCAGAAGATAAGTGAAACAGAAGCCCAGGTTTATATACAGTATTTTGTTGTAAACCCTTGCTCTGTATTTGCTTCATGTTTGTGATATGGTATTAATAGGATGCAATACATGACTTGTCTGTGAAGAAATACAGTCCACAGCAAAAATATGCTAGCAGGTATGTCTAGGAAATAAATCTGCTCAATTTACATTGAGTTACAAAATATTATGCTTAAAGTTCTATGACTGTACTGAGCAATCATTTCTATTGCTGTTCCAAAGGCACAAACCTGTCAATTTCTTTCTTGTTGAAAATGGATAACTATTTACTGAATCCTGTAAATGAAAACAATAAATTTTGCCTTTAGTGTTGCATTATCTTTCCACTATTTATCAAGGAACTAGTGATTGTACTGAACACCAGTATTGACTATTATTGATACCAATGACTCTTCTAATGGGAAGCTTCTTAGCAAAGTATTTGTCAATATATTACATACCAAGTTTTAATTCCGCCACTAAAGTCTTGACCCTTTTGATGTGCATCACTTGATTTCATATTAGTATACTGATTTAACAACCATTTCTTTCCTCCTATAAATTGTAGTTTAAATCATATTGAAATCAATTAATGAATATTCCCCTCACTAACAGTGTAACTGGATTAGGGTTATATTCTTCATTGTCAGTATTGGAGTCTGACAATAGTTGTCTTATTTTTGTATGTTTTGGAGATGACAGAATGGGCAGTTATAGCAGTTTTAAGGACATGTATATTTTCTCTCTCTCTCTTCGCCCCCCCCCCCCCCCCTCCCCCGCCCCAAGACATTACTTCTCAGTATGTGGCTCTATAAAGAGAGAGAAATTCTCAAGAGTGAGGAATCAATTCACAACCTCCACATGACGTTGTCTGTCTTAAACCAGATGAAAGGTAAGGTGCCGATTATTCATTATCAATAAGTCATATTATAGTTCATTTTGAAAACAAAGTGCTGGAGAAACACAGCATGTCTGGTAGCATCTATGAAGAGAAAAGCATAACCTCTGGACTCAAAACATTAGACACTATCAGACCTGTTGAGTTTCCACTTCCCTGGCTAAATGCAATTTCAGTAACATTTGGCTATGAAGAGTACCCCTACTACTAGATTCGCTATCAATCTCTCCATTACTGTCAGACTCTGGCTGAATATACACTGTACAGGTTGCATTGAAACAATTTGCCAAGCTTACTTCAAAAGCATTTGCCTTTCCTTCAGTCTCTTGTTAGTGAAGAGACAAAAACAGTATTATTCTTGGAGTACTTCCAAACTTCTATCAAATCACCTGCCATCCTCCTTTGAATGTGTACCATTGTTTGTCAATTCTGGGTCAATATTTTGAATTCATTATCAGCACCAAGCTTCAGATTCCACAAGGAATTCACAATAGTTGCAGCCTTCATAGCATTCCCAACCACAACAATATTAAAATGTAGCAAATAATAATACCTCCATGTGCTTTTTTTTTAATAGAAGTTATCTTATTTTCTCCTAGTTAATCTTTTTGCCCAAAAACAGCTTGAATGTGAAAATAACTAAGTGCTGTAATTTGGGCTGTTTTTGAATAAATCAAAGTCATTCCAAACATTTTATTCTTTGGTTTCTGATCTGGCATCACTGTTTAGGAATGTTTACATGACCTTTGTATTTATCTTGCAATCAAGGACATTTAGGCAATTTTAATATTGTTTCTGTAGAATTACATAAACTCCAGATCATCACACTTCTGCTGTGATGGGGAAGAGGATGTCTTCATTTCCATTTTTTTGCCATTTGCTTTGAGTTTGTGACCTAGCTCCTGGCTCACTTGCAGGTGGAACTGTTGCTCCTATCTATCGAAAGCTATCGTAAGTTTGATTATCTCTATTACCCTTCTGTGCTCTAAGGAGAACAATCCCAGCTTCTCCAGTCATCCCATGTAACTGAAGTCCCTTATCCATGGCATATCCTAAATTAACGTCTTTTAGGAACCTCTCTAAGGCCTTAAGGTCCATACTAAAGTATGGTGCCAAGAATGGAGGACAGTATTCCAACTAAGGCCTGGATAGTGCTTTGAAAGGTAGAATCATAGAATGGTTATGGTACAGAGGAGGTCATTCTGCTACTCTCTCTGGCTTCACTGCTCTTTCTATTCTCCCAAATCTGCACATATAACAGTTTTGAACAATTTGATCAAGTATTCACTCAAGGGACGAGAAAGGAGGTTTGACAGATGAGTTCATAACGATAAACTATTTTCACAAAATAAGTAAGGAGAAACTGTTCCTAGAATGAAGGATTGATGACTGCGAAATAACTAAGTGCAATATGAAGGGTAAAAAAATTACTCAGTGAACTGCTGTAATATGGAGTGGGCTGGTTTGAAAGTTGTGGGATGCTGATTCAATAATGATCAAAAAAAATTTGGATAAACAATTAAGGAAATTGGGATGGGGCTGCTTTGGGCAAGGTGTCATCAAAGATTTTGGTCTTGGGTGGTGGGTTCAACCAATTGTGGCAGCTGAGTGTACCTGCTCCTGCTGAATCACAAGCTGTACTATAAGAACCCTTGTATACTTAATGAAGCTGCTCCTGACTCCATTTTCATGGCCAGGCCTCTTTAACCCTGAAAATCTCAGTCTCCCACAAATATATTTAATTTAATTAAAGAGCATTTACTTTGAGTTCTTCATGCTGAGTGTTGACTTTGAAGGAAAGTCAAGTTTGGCTGTGTAACAGGACTGTAGATCTATTGTCCGTGTGCCTTTGCCTGTTAATACTGGCCTGTTCATAGGCAGTTACATTAAAAGCCACAAAATATGAAGTTGTTGTTAATCCATTTGTAATATGAAATTTGTTTCCCTGCAGGTGCAATAGATAACTCGTGGGACCTTCAGTCAGTGAGTCCGTGGTGGCAACAAATGCGTTCTGTGTGTGCACAGTCTGAGAATATTGGAGCTGCGTTGTTAGCTGCACTTGTTGGAAGAAGTGTGGCCATCAATGCAACAAACAGCCTGGTTGAAAAAGATGTGAGTAGAACTTTTGTTAATTGTTAACTTTTTGAAACAAAGCAGTTCATTCTGTAGTACTAGTGGCTGCAAAAGTTATCATGTCATCTTCTTCACACAGTTTGTGTGTGTCATTTCTGTATTTTTAATAATTACTGTGGAATTTTTTTGGAATCTTGTGCCATGCTTGATAAATATTATTCACTTCTGTTGAAAATGTGGCTTGCTGTTACTTGGAAATAATAGAAAAGAAATTGCCTCTCTATATCCATGGTCCTTGTGGGAGCTGCAGCAGTTCAATTTCAGTCTTGAATCTAAATTGGCAGAGCTCTGTGGAGGATATTAAACAATATAAAAATCTGCATAAGTAGAAGAACAGCTGAGGCTGAAGAAAACTTGGCCGGCATTGGACAGTTGAATTAATGACCCCACTGTTAGAAATTAATCTTGGCTGGATTTGAAGAGCTGATCACTCAAACCTAATTTCTGTTGCTGGGATTTGAATTCAGTGGGGTGCATTATTTAATTGTTTTTGTTCCCTTAAAGTTAGTTGGACTTGCTTCCAGCTTTTTGCTCCTGTGCTCCCTTGCATCTGACTTTTTCTTCTTTTGTTTCCATAAAGCTGGAAGTTATGTCTTCAGATGGAATGACCGATTCTTGGGAAGCATTGTCTCTCGATATGGAACACTGGAATCTATTACTGAGACAGCTTGAGGATTGCCTTATACTACAAACGTTGCTACACAGCAGAGGGAAAAAAACATCCAGTACAACCTGCCAACGTTCTGAACCACTTACCAGCATTTCTGTAAAAAAGCTTTTGGAAGGTGGTCGAGGTGGGAGCATTGCTCTTTGTGTGTGCTCATAAAGCTTTTCTTGTATAGTTCAAAACTTGGAGAATAATTTCTGATGTTTCCCAAAGTCATCCTCCCTAACTTATGCACAGCAGCAGACTTGGACACTAGTAATGCTTTTGTGATTGGTTCCTGGAATCTTGGCTAATCAAGTTGTTGGTTTGGTCATGGGCTACAATTACACTCTTAATTGCCAAGCTTAAACTCTCAGCAAGCTTTCAAGTGATTCCCTCTAGGAAATAGAATAGTGATCAGTCTTTCATTTCTTGGCTTTAGTGTATTTGAGGAGAAAGCGAGGACTGCAGATGCTGGAGATCAGAGCTGAAAATGTGTTGCTGGAAAAGTGCAGCAGGTCAGGCAGCATCCAAGGAGCAGGAGAATCGACGTTTCGGGCATGAGCTTTTCCAGCAACACATTTTCAGCTTTAGTGTATTTGAGTCAGATTGACTTTTGTTTTCCTGCATCTTCAGAAAACATTGCAACCATGCAACTACATATTAATCATCCTGGTCTCTGGCTCACTTCTTTTGCTGTTTATTGATATCAACTTAGGATTTTGGTTCCTATTTGTTTTAACGTTATATTCTCAGTACGGCCTTCCTGTTTCTTTTTCTCCCATTCTCTAAATATCAACTTTCTTACATTGTTTATAAGCATTGGCCTTGATTTCTGGATTTTGTCTTTTTCACTCTCGTCAACTAAGTTTCTCCTTTGCCACCTTGCTTTTCATTCTCTCCAGTTTAATATTCTTTGTTTCAACCCTATAAATTCATTATCTCTGTCTTTAGAGACATCTGTGACAGTGAAAGGTACGTCTTTTTAATTAAAATTCTGGTTTTCAGTTGAAGGTTCAATCATCCAATGGCTCTTCCAGTGGTTAAGAATTTTGAGAAACACTGAGGGTATCTGCCTTTGTGAAAATCAAAGGCTTGAAACTGGAGACTGTTAAAAGTTTCAAATACAAGGATGAATCAAAAGTCAAACCCTGTTATTTCCTCAAACGTTTTTTGAATAACAGTGTATTTAATTGAGTGCTATTAATCAAGAAGTGATACCGCAAAACATTTTACCAAACTACTTTGAGCATTTTGGTTGCAAATAGATGCATCCTGCAATGGCATTATTCCTGAGGTACAGTATTCTACCTCAGGAGTATAACATTTTTAAATATTTTACTGTGATTTGATTGACAGTTAGAAAAATTAACTATTTCATTTGGAGTAGTGCTTCATTAAAAAGAGACAAAATGGGAGTTTGTCAAAAGGGTGCACTGATTATCATGAGGGATTTTAACTTATATAAAGACTGGAAAAGTAGTCAAGATGATGAATTGATTCAGTGTTTTCAGGAGAATTTCTTAAATGAGGATTTTTTCACATGAACCAGGAAGGAGGCTGTACTATCCTTTGTTGTCCAATTATTTTTCTGTCTCTTTGGGCTCTATCTCCACCTATTGTTTACATGTTAACCCCTCCCCCAACCATATATTCTGCATAAAAAGCATCTTTTTCCTAGCTATCATCAGTTCTGAAGATGGGTCACCAGCCCCAAAACGCTAATTCATTTCTCTTCACAGATGCTGCCAGACTTGCTGAGTTTTTCGAGCAATTTCTGCTTTTGTATATTAGACCTGATTTTTGACCAAACTGAGATGAATTACTGACTTTTTCTAGTGAAAGTGATCATAATATGATTGAATTTTACATGCACTTTACATGCACTGTGGATCCAACACTACTATTTTGAAATTAAATAAGAGGACATGAGATAGTTTTGGCAAATAGGGTTAAGGAGAATCCAAAGGGATTTTATAAATACAATAAAAACAAAAGGGTAGCTAGGGAGAGAATAAGGCCCCTCAAAGGCTGCCTTGCTGTTCTATGTGTGGAGCCGCAGGAGATGGGGAGATCCTAAACAAGTATTTTGCATCAGTGTTTACTGTGGAGAAGGACATGGAAGATATAGAAGGTAGCGAAATAGATGGTGACATCTTGAAAAATCTCCAAATTACAGAGGAGGTAGTGATGAATGTCTTGAAATGCATAAAGATAGATAAATCCCCAGGACCTGATCAGGTGTACCCTAGGACTCTGTGGGAAGCTAGAGAAGTGATTGCAGAGCCCCTTGCTGAGATATTTGTATCATTGATAGTCACAGGTGAGGTGCCGGAGGACTGGAGGTTGGCTAACGTGGTGCCACTATTTAGGAGGTGTAGTTTGTAAGTTTGTAGATGACACCACAGCAAAGAAAGTTACCTCAGAGTACAATGGGATCTTGATCAGATGGGCTAATGGGCTGAGGAGTGGCAGATGGAGTTTAGTTTAGATAAATGCGAGGTGCTGCTTTTTGAAAAGGCAAATCAGAGCAGGACTTATACATTTAATGGGAAAGTCCTGAGGAGTATTGCTGAACAAAGAGACCTTGGAGTACAGTTTATAGTTCCTTGAAAGTGGAGTCACAGATCGATAGGATAGTGAAGAAAGCATTTGGTATGCTTTCCTTTATTGGTCAGAGCATTGAGTAGGGAGGTCATGTTATGGCTGTACAGGACATTGGTCAGGCCACTTTTGGAATTTTCTGTGCACTTCTGGTCTCACTCCTATGGAAAGGATGTTGTGAATCTTGAAAGAGTTCAGAAGGGATTTACAAGGATGTTACCAGGATTAAAGGATTTAGACTATAGGGAGAGGTTGAATAGGCTGGGGCTGTTCTCCCTGGAGCATCGGAGGCTGAGGGGTGACCTTATAGAGGCGCGACCTTATAGAGGCGCATGGATAGGATGAATAGATAAGGTCTTTTCCCTGGGAAGGGGGAGTCCAGAACTCGACTGAATAGGTTTAGGGTGAGAGAGGAAAAAATTTAAAGGGGACCGAAGGGGCAACTTTTTCACGCAATGTATGGTGCATGTTTGGAATGACCTGCCAGACCAAGAGGTGGAGGCTGGTACAAATACAGCATTTAAAAAACATCTGGATGGGTATATGAAAGGAAGGGTTCAGAGGAATATGGGCAAAGTGCTGGCAAATGCAACTAGATTAATTTAGGATATCTAGTTGGCATTGATTAGTTGGACAGAAGGGTCTGTTTCTGTGCTCTGCATCTCTATGACTCTAAAGTCAAAGATAGTATCAAACTCCAAAGAAAAGCTATATTTGCACAAAGATAGGTGACCAGTAAAACGATTGGACAATATAAAATGTAGCAAAGAATTACTGAGGGATTAGTAAGAAGCCAAAAATTAGAAAATGACAGCCAGTTGGCAAAGTCTAGAACAGATACGAACAGTTTCTTAAAAATTTTCAAATAGAAAAGATATTTAACAGTGTAAGTATTGGTCATATAGAAAATGAATCTGGGGAGTATAATAATGGAGGATAAAGAGATGGCAGGTGAATTGAACAGCAGATTACATTAGGGAGGGTACAAGTAATATCATGGAAATAGCATCTGCGATCGAAAAGGAGGAAGGAGTTGAAGAAAATTACAATTACCAGGCAAGTCATTCCTGATTAATTTTATCCTAGGGTAGTGCATGAGATGTTGATGCATTGATTTTAATTTTTCCAAACTCAGATTTGTGGAAAGTTCCTTTAGATTGGAGACTAGTTAATATAACTCCTTTTATTTAAAAAAGGCAGTGAGGCAGAAAGCAGGAAACTATGGGTCTGTTAACTTAGCATCTGTCATGGGGAAAGTAGTGGAAGCTGTTATTAAAAATGTGCTAGCCTATTGGTGCAAATTGGGTGTTGCTAGTAAATTTCCATTGGTTTCTACCTTGCTACATCTCTTAAATATTGCTATTGCATTAATCTCCCACCAGTTCAGTGTTAATTCTAGTCTCTAATCCTGAAATGCATAAGGCCAGGGCTCTGTTCACACATTCCTCACTTTTGCTTCCAGCATTCTGGAGTGAGTGATGTTAGACCCAGCAGTTTGATCAGCTTTGAGATCTGTTTATTTTCCACGAATGTATACACATTCACTTGGACGTTCTCTCTTTCAGTATTGCCTGTACATTCAAACTGACTGTATGATCTTCCTGTAAAGCATATAAGGCAACACTTTTCACTGTATCTTGGTACACATGACAATAATGAAATAAATCAAACTGTGTTCTACTGAAGTAAGACTGCTGCTAAGCAGTCATTTAAAAATACACTGGTTTGCTTTGCAGTGTCTTTTTTACTGACTTTGTCAGATCTTTTATTTTTACTGGCCAAACATAATTAAGAAGAGGATTCTGCTCTTGCTGTCACAGTTACCCAGTGTCCTATTTGATCCAGAACGTTTTGAATTTACATGGACTTGTGATTCATTTAATGAAGTTTGTATCTTAATTTGCAGATTTGAAAGTATGTTTATGAAAATCCAATTTGGCCTTTTTTAAATTGTTCTAAATTTCACCCATAGGGAAAATTGACAGTGAAGAATTTGTTATAGGCAAATGTGTGCAAATGGATTTTTCCTATTTCATAGCATATTTTGAAAGCAGTGCTGGATATTAACATAAAAGCAAACAAAATTGAGGTGAAGAAATAACAAGATGCTATGTCACTCATCCTCATTTTTAGCAAAGTCATCTAACATGCTGGCTAAGTTGCTATATTACTCAACCAGGCATGAATGTGCTTTATTCCATCTTGCTTGCCTCTACAAAATTTGGTTAGATTTGTTTTAATTAATGCTGTTTTAACACTACAGTGCATTTCCTGTAGGTAAATTTTCAATGCTACAATGGAGCTAGTTACAGGATTTTGACCTAACAACACTGAAGAATTGGCAGTAAATTTGATCAAGTATGGCATTGAGGAACCCTAGCAAAACTAGAGTTAAAGGGAATTGGAGGTCAGTATAGTTTTTGCTGGTTGGAGTGATGTCTGGTACAAAGATGGTTGCTGTCATTGGAAGTCAGTCATCTCAACTCCAGGATATCTCTGCTGGAGTTCCTCTGGGTGCTGTGCCCAGCCCAACCATCTTCAGCTGTTTCATGTCAGAAGTAGGGATGTTTACTAATGATTGCACAATTTTCAGCACTATTCATGACGACTTAGATATTGAAGCAGTCCATGTCTAAATGCAGCAAGACATGGACAATATACAGGCTTGGGCTGATATATGGCAAATAATATTTGTGCCAACTGGTGTCTGGCAATGTGTATCTCCAACAAGAGACAGACTAACCCTGACCCCTGGATATCTAATGGCACTATAATTGCTGAATACCTCACTATCAAAATCCTGGGAGTTACTATTAATCAGACCCTGAACTGACCGAGCTATGTAAATACTACTTCCACAAGAAAAGGCCAGAAGCATGGAATCCTGCAGGAGGTAACTCATTGACTGACTGGCTCCCAGCTCATTTCCACCATCTATGAGGCAAAAGTCAGCAGTGTGATGAGTGCTCTCCATTTGACTGAATGACTGCAGTATTAACAGCACTCAAGAAGCTTGACACTGTCCAGGACAAAGCAGCTTGCTTTACTGATACCAAAACCTCAAACATTCATGCCTTCCACCGCTAATGCACAGTCACAGCACTGTATAATTCAAGAGTTACAAGGAGAAAGCGGGAGAATGTGGTTGAGAAACTTATTCATCATGATTCATGTCAAAACAGTCACACTTGGGTCTATTTCGTTGTTCATCTCCATTGTTCAGGATGGAGATATGTGTGGAGCTTCCTCCTCAGTAAATTGTTAAATTACCCATAGTCATTCATAACTAGTGTTATGAAGGTGTAGGTTTGTACTCTTTTTGAAAGAGTGAAAGCTAGCAAGGATTGACTGAAAGCATAGTGTGCTGAACAATTGAAAAATATAATATTTGGTTGTGAACCAAATAGCTGGAGCTACATTGCCATGGTACACAAAAAATTCTAATTTGGCCAATAAGTTTAAATTATGCCCCAAGATACCAAAATCCAATCTCATTTGAATTTTTATGTTTTGATGACATCAGACCAATGAGACAGCCCGATGTTTTGGGGTATATAAAATCGGGTATTTTGAACAACTGGGGCAAACAGCAAAGAGCAGCCAAGCACCAGCCGACTGCAGCAGAAGACCAAAGAAAAGATGACCCAGAAAAATCTACAGAGGAAAATCCAGAAAGGAGAACCAACACAGCTGGCTGGTTTTGAAACTTGATTTTTTTTTGTAAGCCTTAATCAGTGTTTTTGTCGGTATTGTGGAGTGGGAGGTAAAAGATAGTTTTAAGAAAGGAGTTGTAAACCGTTGTTGTCTAATGTTCTCTTTTGGACTTCAAGAATAAAATTGTTAAATTTTTTTCTTTAGTGATATTTGGGATTGTTCTTTGCCACTCGAAATTTAACAGATTATGAGGCAAATATTTATTGAGTGTAGTTCGTGTTTTGCTTGTCACGGTGGGAAGTATTTATTCAAACGCCTTTTTATTTGTGGAAAGTATTTGGACAGCCAGGTAGTGAGATGTTAGCCACATAGTATTTCTGCGTGTCTGGTTTAAATTAGCAGAGGGATTTACTCTTAACACCAGATATGGCAGGACTACAGAGATTAGATCTGGTTTGTTGGTTGTGGAATAGATTTCAATGTCTGTTGCTTGTTGCATGTGGTGTTGTGGTACACAAGTAGTCCTGTGTTGTAGTTATGTCAAGTTGACTCCTAATTTTTAGGTCTGCCTGATGCTGATTGTGACATGGGAATCTGCTCTTTATTAAATCAGTCTTTTCATTTGCCTTTCTCAAACACAGCAAAATACATGACAAGTTTAACTTCTTCCTTTTGTATTAACCTGTTTGCAGCATTCATAATTGGTTCTGATTTATTGTAGACTCTGACTTCAATATTTATGAAACCCTTAATTATAAGTAATCTAGCCCCCTGAAAATATTGAACAGTAGTGTTTTGAGCCTGTTAAAAGAAGTTATATTTTCAAAAGGTTTTGAATTTCATTAACTCATTTATGTTTCTGAAATTTATTGTCATTAACCGTCTGTATTCCTTTGTCTTTCTCAGGAGTTGTTGCTGATGGAGTGGCAAAATGGGTTTTCAACCTAAATCTTGTTCCAAGTATCTTGAAACAGGCCCGTCAACCCAAGGGATTAGAGAATGCAGAGGAACTAGTGGAAGAAGAGAACAGGGTTCCTGTGAGTGAGAAGTACAAAGAGCTTGACCTAGAAAGGATACTTGGTAAGAAGAGTGTTTATTAATTTCACTGGAACATTAATGAATATATTGCTTGATTATCAGGTGTAAGGTTATTAAGAAAAAAAAATTATAATCTATTAGACTATTCAAGTATTGTACATCAAACAGTCAATGTAGGACAGTGACTTTTTAAAAAAAATTCTGGTTGCAAGATAAAATATAAATTGTTTCATGGCACATTGCACATCCCAGAAGCAACTCCTCGGCCAGTGTTCATGATGTGCAATCCACCAATATTTAGCTTTATTGTCCAGCAGAGTAAGCGAGTGGTCAGTCTCCTACCGATTCTCTATGATGGATACGCTGTAACTAAACCTAAAGAGAATGTAGAAGACAACCAAAAAGAGAAAATGCTGGAAAATCTCAGCAAGTCTTGCAGCATCTGTAAGGAGAGAAAAGAGCTGACGTTTCGAGTCTAACAGAGCTTTGACAAAGGGTCAGTTAGACTCGAAACGTCAGCTCTTTTCTCTCCTTACAACTGCTGCAAGACTTGCTGAGATTTTCCAGCATTTTCTCTTTTTTGGTTTCAGATTCCAGCATCCGCAGTAATTTGCTTTTATGGAGAATGTAGAAGAGCCTGAGTTGCTATTATTGATGGCCTTTATTTTTTACATTGCTTTAAAGATTGGCCTTCCAGTTGCAGAGGGTGGCAGGGGTGGGGAAGCATGCATCTAAAGTCTGATGGATGGCTAGCCCATGGCTTTTTCATCCAGCTCTGATTCATTCTTTACTGTATGGTAGATGGTTAAGGTGCCTGCTAGCACAACCACTTTTTGTGACTTTTGAGTTTGGGTCTTAATTTCATCCCTGCTGTCATAATATTGTCAGTGGGCATGCGTTTTTTTTCACAAGCTTTGAGAAGTGGGAAGCATATCACCTGTGTGCAGCAGGAGCAAACCCCTGCTGCCCACCTCCTCAGATACCAAGAGATGGTGGTCTTACTCCCAGTCTCCCAGTGATGATGAACAAACAACCATATTTCAAAGTCACTGTGATGTGTGGCTTTTGAAAGTTTTAAGCAGTCATGGTGTTTCTGTTCATCGTCTGCTGTTGGCCCTTTTAGGTTGTACAGATTAACTTTGAAAAAGTTGGAAAGGTTTAATGATTTGCTGCATTGCATCTTATAAATGGTTTACACTGTAGTCACACATCTATGGTGGATGGGATACTAATCAAGAGATCTGTTTTGAGTGTAGTTCGTGTTTTGCTTGTCACGGTGGGAAATATTTATTCAAACACCTTTTATTTGTGGAAAGTATTTGGACAGCTCGGTAGTGAGATGTTAGCCACATAGTATGTGATCTCTTGATGTGTTCTTGTGGGCAAACTATTTGTTGGCCTAGTTAGATTTCTGATTAAAGGTGAGCCCTTGACAACATTCCTGCTAAGCTGTGTGGCTGTGCAGATACTGGGAAGATACTGGATGCATGTCAGTTCCGTTGCGAGTCCAGGTAATCTGCAAATGCTGTAACTGATGGAAAAAGCCATTGCAGCTCTGACTTTGTCTTCATCTTCAGCCACTTCACTTTGGAAAGAAAGTCTTGCAGGAAAAACAGGCCTGCAATGGTAACAGGTTGATCTTATGTTTATCTTGTTTTCATCATTACTACTTTTTAATGTTTGTATCTGTACTTTAGTTAATATAAATTGGAATTTAGAAGAATGAGTGGGGTGATTTTATCGAAACATATAAAATTATGAAGGAAGTAGATTAGGTAGAAGCAGGAAGGTTGTTTCCACCGGTGAGTAGAACTAGGGAGCATACTCTCAAAATAAGGGGGAACAGATTTAGGATTGAGTTGAGGAGGAACTTCACCCAAATGGTTGTGAATCTGTGGAATTCTCTGCTCAGTGAAGCAGTTGAGGCTTTTATGAATGCTTTTAATGAATGCTTTTACGGCAAAGATAGATTTTTGAACAGTAAAGGAATTGAGGATTAAGGTGAGTGAGTGAGTAAGTAGAGCTGAGGCTATGAAAAGATCAGCCATGATCTTCTTGAATGGCGGAGCAGGCCCGAAGGGTCAGATATCCTACACCTGCTTCTAGTTCTTATGTTCTTCATAATTATCACTTTGTAACTTTCAACATTAGTTGTACAATAATCCTTCTGTTGGAGTACAACTTTGCTGATTTGTTTTTAAATAGTCTTTTTTTTGAAAAAAGTTCCAAAAAAGGGGACTAAGCAAGTTGTACAGATGCACAGTTCACAGATTATATGGCTATGACAGAATTTTATAGTAAATTTTACAAGAAAAACACCCCGTTCCTGTCAGTTTTTCCTCTCAGCTGACATTTTTCCATCCTGGCATCATCCTCCTAAGTCTGTTTTGCATGATTTGTGCCTATTGACATCATCTTCTAATATGGTGATTGGATTTGCATTATCATGCTCGACCTGTGGTTTAACGAGTGCTGTATATAGTTTTAGCATAATCCCTCAACTTCTCTGCTCTATCCCTCAGCTAATAAAATAATGCATGCTATTTGCCTTCTTAGGTACCTTACTTGCCCATCTAACTCCTTTTAAGAATCTGTAGGCATGAACTCCAAAGTCCCTCTACTTTGTCTTGCTAGTATCTTCCATTTATTGTGTGTTCCCTTGTTACAAGTTTCAGGGTGGATTTCCTCACAATTTACAAGATTGCATTTTATTTCCCATTTTACTGCAATTTACCATGCCATCGATATTTTCCTGTAACCTAAATCGTTTCTCACCACGGTCAACCACACGACTAATTTTGTATCTTCGCCTTGTGCAAACATCTTTATCATGGCCTCGACATTTGAGTCAAAATCGTTATTTTAAGATTTTTCTCAATGTATATATGCTCTCTTTCTGAATGCTACACGAATTGGGACATCGGAATTATGTTTTTATGTAACTGATGTTATCTGCTTTAACAGAGAAAACTGATTCTTAGAATGCTAGTTTGTGGGGTTTTTTTTTGTTTAAAATGTTTTTATTGTTACAGAGTTGCTCCGGTTAGCTTATGAGCGATTCCCCTGCAGTCTAGAATCTGATGCTCTTCATGCTCATTGTTGTTGGGAATATGTAGTGCAATGGAACAAAAATCCAGAGGTAAACACAAATCTACAACTCTTCACATTGTATGGATTATAATATTGTACATTATTAAATTCATCAGATGGCTTCTTTATGTTCTGTTAAAATAACAACTGCCTGAAAGTTAGTGCAGGAGAAGCTAAAATTCAGTGTTCATATAAATTTGCAGTCTAGTTTATGTTATAAAAAGACTGAACTAAATAATTGTATTTTAGAGGATAATCATAAATGACAAATATTATTTTCAAGAACTTCCCCATATTGTGTCAATAGTATTTGTCTATAATAATATATTTCAAAATACTTGCCTTTAATTGCATAAATAAAAATGCATTCTGAAATTGACTGCTGTCTGCTGCAAGCACATTTGTCTTAGGAAATACAGTAACACGCACCTCACGGATGCCCATTAGTTTAATGAGCACTCCAAAAGCAAATGATGACTAAGACAGTATTTGAATTTCATTATAACCGAGCCTGAGTTCTCGCTAATAAAATTTATGAGGGAGAATTCTGCAGGCTGAAAGTGCAATATTAAGCTTTTCTATTAATATTCTATGCATTTTGGTTAGACATCGAAGTATGCTGAAGCAGCTCTTTTGTTCCGATCATAAAGATTAGATTCCCTACAGTGTGGAAAGCGGGCCCCTCGGTCCAAACGGTCCACACCGACCCTCCAAAGAGTAACCCACCCAGGCTCATTTCCCTCTGACTAATGCACCTAACACTACAGGCAATTTAGCGTGGCCAATTCACCTGACCTGCATGTCTTTGGATTGTGGGAAACCAGAGTAGCCAGAGGAAACCCACGCAGACACTGGGAAAACGTGCAAACTCCACACAGTCGCCCGAGGCTGGAATCGAACCTGGGACCGTGGTGCTGTAAGACAGCAGTGCTAACCACTGAGCCACCATGCCACCCCAAATATGGAGACCTTGCTGAATTGTTGGATTATTTTAGGATCCTCCTCTTGTTGAGCTGACAGTCCAGCTGCACCCCTTTATAAGTTATAAAGGGTAACCCAGTTTTGTTATTGCAGGTTATCATTTATGTCTCAGTTACATTGGGAAGATTGAAGTGTTTCCTTCCATAAGTGTTCCATAACCTCCTATCCAATTCCATTTGCTTTTTCTGGCTGCTGTTTAACAAAACTGTTTGAAATGTTGATATTTTTATTGAACCAGTGCAATACTTCCAAATTAATTTCATTACCATCATGAAGACTGCCTATCCATTACTCAGTTACCTCTAAAATTAACAGTCCTAATGCTATCCTTCCATGCTGCGCTCTCCAATTTCAATTCACCAAACCTTTGTATTTCACTATGAAGTAAATCCTGCCCACTAATTACCCCAGTACTTGGTTTGTCTTCTAGTCCACCTCCACCTCAAATTTAAAATATCATCTTTGTGTTCAATCATTTTTATAGTTTTCTTCTGACTAATTCCTCTAACCTCCTCTAGCCCAACTACTCTGAAAACTGTTTATAACTTCAATTCTTAAGACTCCAATTCTTCATTTGATCCATCATTTGTGCCTCTTTGTCAAAATCCTAAAATATTGAATTCTCACTGGAAACCATTTTCGCTTCTCAGCCCTCCCTAACTAGGTTTTTCATCACAACTCCTTGCCTTTCCTCCTTTTGGCTCCATGTTTGATTGGTTGTTTATCTGTTAAATATCTGAATGAACGTTGTTGTGAGTGTCCATAGAGTTTTCGATAAAAAGTTTGTAGACAGTTTGCAATTTAAATGATGGCTGTGAATGTGCAGATATACTTAATACTGTTATTCAAAGGCTTTGTCTACATTCTGTTTGTATTGCATATAGTTGGTTTGATATCTCTATACAAAAGTATTATTTTATAAATATTTGCCTCTTAAGGGCTTTTTCTATAAAAATTTCAAGCGTAATTTCCCAGTATCATCTGTTATTGTCTTTTGGCTTCTAGGAAGATCGTTTTTTGAGCATATCTGTGGACCATCTGAAATGCATTGGCAATGCTCATGTTCAGCGTGGTTAGTACTTGCTATTCTGTACCAGACAGAACTCGACTAATACTGTTAAAAGTGTATAAATGCAGGAAATATTAATGTGTCTGAGAACCAAGCACCAGCTAGGATTGGAAATCCATGCTTTAAATCACACCTAGTGATTTCCAGTTTTCTTAAACCTGCAAATGACTATATTCCACTCAAGGATCTGTAATCTAAACTCTGAACCTAGTTCCATAAGTTCAGTGTTACATCCCTTCTGTTATTTTCGACTTGTTCTTGTCTTTGCTGTTAAAAGCTTGGGATCTTTGGGCAACTCTTACTATTTTCCCACGGAATCTTCATGTATATCCTTTTATTGATAAAATGTGATGACTATTAAGTACTTTAATGATCCATCACAGAATAATAGAGGCCATTTAGTTTTGCAGAAACATCTTCAGAATCACAGGTGGATTTCAGAAGTACTGTGTAATTCTGTTATTCAGCCACCTTTTAAACTTGTCAAAGATGTGAAAATAAAGAACTACTGTCTTAACCAGCCAGCCTACAACAACCGCCTTCGTCAGTGTTTAAGCAGTTGGCGAGGCAAGAACATGTGTTTTATTTGTACTTGACATTGTCTAGTGTTATTAGCAATGACTTGCTAGGCAATAATACAGGAGGAAAAATGCACTCAAGTGGTTTGCAACTTACTGTTCCAAAAGGTAGTGGTAATTTTATCAGGTGCTGACCATGGTTAAAAATATAATTGCATGAATAATGTACTGTAGTTGACCTCATCGGTGCCAAAAAAAAATTGCGCAGAGATCTTTGGCTACCTAAGGAGAGGGACCCACTTAGTATTGACTGGCATTGAGGCCAAGAATGGAAGTGGGTGAACAAGATGAATGAGAGGAGATGGAAAGGAGGTGATGTAGGACCGGAGCTCTAGCTTGATGAATATGGATAAGCTGAGAATGTGGGAGAAATATAACAGTAGCAGCTGACCAGATGATTTCCATTTCAGTGATTAAATGCCCATGTGCCTTACGGTTTTGGACTTGTGGATGGAAATGGAAGTGGAAACAGGTTTATAAAACTGCTCGGTTTTGAAGAAAAGCTCGAAGAGATTGTTGCTGATGAGGAGGATGATGAATTGATGAATAATTTTAGTCGAGTATTGAGTGCAGTATGGCTTCATATGGTCCATTCAGATCAGGCAGTCTCCAGATGTTTGTCGGATTAGAGGTCAAATTTCATAGAGTCACACTTCTTGTGAGTCCAGCGTGGACTTTGGTCAGGAGGAAAGAAATTGCCTGACAGAATGTCCCTTTCTTAATTCAAAAGTCTTGCCTCCCATTTATCACACAACCCCTTAGTCAATTTAGTTTCAACAGATCTCACAGCCCCAGAAACAGTTCTGAGCGTTTTTACAACTAGTGTAAAGATAAAGATGAGGTAGGATAATTTACCACACAAAACGGTTCTTGGTAGTTGGCCAGATTTCACATTGCACTGATCGTTTTAATTGGGGTCATGTTTGATATAAACACTTCTGATAACTCAAAGTTTCTGCCACTCTTTTTGTTTATCAATGAATGATCGCTTCCTTCAGCACAACATGGGAGAAGACTGAAGTTACCTAACCTTGCTACAGTCTCTACTCTGTGCTGTTCTTTTAACTTGAAGCTGTTTGACATCTTGACATTCTGCTTAATTGTTTGAATTTATATTTTAATTTATACCTATAACTGTTCACTTTTATGCCCAAAATATTGGAAACCTTTTTTTATCCATGTTAGATTCTCTGCAGTGTAGAAACAGGCCATTTGGCCCAAGAAGTCCACACTGACCCTTCGAAGAATAACTCACCCAGACCCATTTCCCTCTGACTAATGCACCTAACACTATGGGCAATTTAGCATGGGCAATTTAGCATGGCCAATCCACCTGACCTGCACATCTTTGGATTGTGGGAGGATCACTCATCCTTCAGTACCAAAATCATTTGTCTTGCTTTCATTACCTCTTGACAGCCACTTTAATGCCATCCATCCTCCATACGCTCTGGTTTATCCAAAATACTACTGTGTTTTTATTGTAACATAGTGAATTGCACTGATCCTTGTGCCCTATTCTCACTGAATTATACTGGCTCCCCATGCTGCCTCAGAGCATTTTAACTTAAAGCTTCCAACCTTGCTACAAATTGCTGCCATTTTCTCTATTATCTTCCAGCTGATACTACTTCCTAGCCATTCATTTCCTTTGACTAACTTTCTGTCCAGTTCCTTCCATTTGCCTCATCACCATTGATAACCCTAAGATCCAACTATTTGAAAGTGTTTGATTGTCATTTTTATCTTTTCCTCCCCGACATCTGCTTGCCCAATGAGTTTGTGCGCTTGTTTTCATTAACTGCCCTGTGTAAGTGCAAGTCATTAACGTTAGATAATACTGTGTTGGGCAAACAGTGAATTGTTTTATCAAAGTGTGCCTACACCCTTAAAAGTGCATATCACACTTTTTTTTTCGATTGTTGCTAAAAGAAAACTGCAGATTTCAAACTACAAACTATCAATCAATTTTATAAATAAATATTAAAGAAAAGATCACCGCAAAGTTAGAACACAGAAACATAGACTATTAATGTGCAAAAAGAGGCTGTAGGAACATATGATCAAGGGACAGGACAGGAGTAGGCCTCTGAGCCTGCTCTGCCATTCAGTAAATCATGTTTGATCAGATTTTAACCTCAACGCCATATTCCTGCATACCCCAGATCATAATTCATCCATTGGTAATCTCTGCCTTATAAACACCTACAGATTGTGCATTTCACTGCCTTTTTGAGGAAGGGAATTCCAAAGACAATATTTTTTTCCCTCATCTGTCTTAAAAGGCGACCCTTTATTTTTAAACTATGACTCCTATTTCTAGATTCTCCCATGAGGCAACACCTGGTCATGTCCCCGGAGGATCTTTTATGTTTTTATTAAGTCAGTTCTGACTCTTCTAAACTTCAGAGAATACAGGCCTAGCCTATTTAGCCAATTAGTAAGGCAATCTCTTCATTCCAGGTAGCGGTCTAGTAAACCTTCTTTGAACTACTACCAGTGCATGACCAGGTATAGTGACTAGTACAGTGCACAGTACTCCAGACATGGTCTCGCTAATGAAGTATAACTGAAGCATAACCTCACTACTCTTTCATTCGGTTCATCTGGCAATAAAACATGACATTCTATTAGCTTTCCTGATTACATGCACACAAATTGTCAAACCTTGTAAATGTATTTTTTTTAACATCAATCAAAAATATTGAGTTTTAGGTGATGGCAAGGGTCCAAAAGCAGCAATAGAATTATTTGTATCTTTAAGAATCACCAGCAATACAATGAGCAGTATTAAATTACTTACAGTGTGGAAACAGGCCCTTCGGCCCAACAAGTCCACACCGACCCGCCAAAGCGCAACCTACCCAGACCCATTCCCCTACATTTACCCCTTCACCTAACACTACGGGCAATTTAGCATGGCCAATTCACCTAACCTGCACATTTTTGGATTGTGGGAGGGAACCGGAGCACCCGGAGGAAACCCACGCAGACACAGGGAGAATGTGCAAACTCCACACAGAGTCGCCTGAGATGGGAATTGAACCCGGGTCTCTGGCGCTGTGAGGCAGCAGTGCTAACCACTGTGCCACCGTGCCGCCCATATGGGGGAGTCATTTTGACATTGGATTTCTAATTTATTTGTTTCTACAAAAGCGATGGTGGCATTTGGAGTCAACAGAAAGGCTATTAAGTGAACTGGGTAATCTTGTGCAGTAGGAATAGTGGGTGCCTAAACCAGCACAAGAACAATAAAGTGTTGAATAGGAACACTTTTAAGATGTGACAGATTGAGTTCAGCTGAAAACTCAAAAGATGGAGCAAACTAGCAAGGGTGAAATGTCAGGATCAGTGAAAGAAAACTTCTTAAAAAAATGATCAAATGAAATATTTAATATTTAATTTTAAGTTATAGGCCCCAAGGTGGGGTTACTGGTGCAGTCCAGGAAATAAAGTAACAGATGACAGAAAATCATTCCATGTTGCCACCAAGTGGATGAAACCCACAACCCTATTGTTACAAGCATGATTTCAATTGTAGATATTTATAAAACAACATTTAAATATTAAACTCAAGCTTATTTCATAAAATTGAACATTTTAATATTGTTATTCTTAGTAGATGAAATATTGGGTTGAGTCATTGTAATCAGCTACACCTTAGTAAGTCGTGTTTTATTTGCAGGAGTTGCTGTAATGATGTGGAACACCTTTATTGTAAAGAGACTGTCAGCCACTGCTTATCTAATGGATAAGGTAAAGCTTAATATTTAATTTCTATTTTGGTGTTAACCTAATTGCTTAACTACATAAATCATTAATACAAAAATTATGATTAAAAGAAAGATGAAATATTAAGAAGATCAAGTCAAAAACGATATTAGTGTAACAGATTATAAAATGCTCTTTAGTCTTGAATCAAACTTCCAAAATGTGTTTGAGTAAACAGATATGACAATGTTTCTCCCTGTACATTGTTTCTAATAATGCCAAGAAATGACAGTGTGATGTAGAACAGAAAAGCCCGTCATGAACAAGAGCACTGTAAACCAACCACAGGGTTTGTAAAAAACTGCATTTTAGGATTGAACAGAAAATTTCACAACTAATATTTAAAAAAAACCTTAATTTGAATAAGGATGAAAGGGTAACTAGAGCGAGATTAGGCCCCCTTAAAGATTAGCAAGGCCGCTTATATGTGGAACTGCAGGAGATGGGGGAGATACTAAATGAGTATTTTGCATCAGTGTTTGCTGTGGAGAAGGATATGGGAGATAGAAAACGTTGGGAAATAAATAGCGGGAATTTGAAAAGTGTTCTTATTGCAGAGGTAAGTGGGCTGGACATCATAAAATGCGTAAAGGTGGATAAATACCTGGGACCTGATCAGATGTACCCTAGATCTTTGTGGGAAGCTAGGGACGTGCTGGGCCCCTTGCTGAAATATTTGTATCGTTGATAGCCACAGGTGAGGTGCCGCAGGATGGAGGTTAGCTAATATGGTGCCGCTGTTTAAGAAAGTTGGTAAGGAAAAGCCAGGGAAGTATAGACCAGTGAGCCTGGCATCAGTGATGAGCAAGTTGTTGGAGGGGATCCTGAGGGACAGGATTTACATGTATTTGAAAAAGGCACTTATTGATTAGGAGTTTTCAGTCATGGCTTTGTGGGTGGAAAATCATGTCTCACTAACTTGATTGAATTTTATTGAAGAAGTAACAAAGGATTGATGAGGGCAGGGTGATGGATGTGAACTATATGGACGTCCGTAATTGGACAAGGTTTGGCATGGTAGACAGATTAGCAAGGTTAGATCATGTGGAATACAGGGAGAACTAGCCGTTTGATGCAGAACTGGCTCGAAAGTAGAAGACTGAGGGTGGTGGGGGAGGATTGCTTTTCAGACTGGAGGCCTGTGACCAGCAGTGTGCCACAAGGATCGGCGCTGGGACCACAGTTTTTTTTCATTCATATAAATGATTTGGATGTGAACATAAGAGATATGGTTAGTAAGTTTGGAGATGACACCAAAAGTGGACAGCCAAGAAGGTTACTCAGAGTACAATGGGATCTTGATCAGATGGGCCGAGGGGTGGCAAGATGGAGTTTAATTTTGATAAATGTGATGTGTTGCATTTTGGTAAGGCAAATCTGGGCAGAACCTATATACTTAATAGTCAGGTCGTGGGGAGTGTTGCCAAACAAAGAGACCTTGGAGTGCAGGTTCATAGTTCCTTGAAAGTAGAGTCACAGGTAGACAGTATAGTGAAGAAGGCATTTGGTATCATTGCTTTTACTCGTCAGTGCATTAAGTATAGAAGTTGGGAGGTCATGTTGTGGCTGTACAGGACATTGGTTAGGCCACTTTTGGAATATTCCGTTCCATTCTGGTCTCCCTGCTTGTGAAAGTTGAAAGGGTTCAGAAAAGATTTATAAGGATGTTTTCAGGATTTGAGGGTTTGAGCTAAAGGGAGAGGTTGTATAGGCTAGGGTTATTTTCCTTGTAGCATTGGAAGCTGAGAGGTGACCTTATAAAAATTTTTATAAAATCATGAGGAGCATAGGGTGAATAGCCAAGGTCTTTCCTTCCAGGGTAGTGAAGTCCAAAACTAGAGGGCATAGGTTTAAGGTGAGGGGAGAAAGGTTTAAAAGAGACCTGAGAGGCAACATTTCCACGCAGAGGGTGGTACTTGTATGGAATGAGCTGCCAGAGGAAGTGGTGGAGGCTGATACAATTGCAACATTTAAAAGGCAACTGCATGGGTATATGAATAGGAAAGGTTTAGAAGGAATAAGGGCCAAATGCTGGCAAATGTGACTAGGTTAATTTAGGATATCTGTTTGGTATGGACGAGCTTGACTGAAGAGTCTGTTTCCATGCTATACAGCTCTGTCTGTATAACCCACAATTTGGTCAAACTGAATGGTCTTTGTTTTTGTTGCCATCTAGTGGACATTTTCATTTAAATCAGTGATGTCTGAAATTCTACTGGTGTACTAATTAATAATGTTGAGACTGAAATATTAACAGTATACTTCATTGCGACTGGGTAACAATACTAGCTATATCTTTAGACTGTTGTTTAAAAGTAAAGGATTTTATTTTTGTACATCTTGGTCAAACTACAATATCCTGTTGCTCCAGTGAGTAGGTGCTTCTGAATTGCTGTAATGCCACTGACTGTCTTTGTTATAGACCAGGCCAGATCCCCTCAAAACTTTTCAAGAAAGTAGCCCAGACCGTAACTTTGCTAATTGTTTTAGGCAGGTGTAAATGGATATTCTGGGAGGGATGCAGTTAGTCAAACCACTTTGTTTCAAACAGAATTTATTTACAAGATTATCGAATTAAACACAAACAAAAGAGAACAGAATAACTTAATCTATCTGAAAACCCAACAGGTTAACTTAACTTAATGATGCTGTTTCCAATACATGCTACAATCCCCATAAACACTCATTGGCACAAAAGGTAAAATCAAACACAGGGTCTCACAGGAGAGAAGTCAGAGAGGGAGGATCAGCATGGACCTGCCTCTCTTGGGTCCAGCAGCTTCACAATGCCTGACTACTTCCAATCAGAGAAAAGCTGAGCTGGGAGAACTGGCCACTCCCCTTTCATTGTACAAGTTTTTTTTTCCCAAAAATTCGAAAGCCTTTTTCTTGAGGCAGTATCTGTTAGCTATAACCAAACTGGCCCCAAAACCCTTCAAGCTTAGACTTTTCGGAGTCTGTGTCTTTTCCGACTTCTCTTGCAGGGAGAAAAAAACCAAGAACAACATAACCTTGTTAAAGGAGCACCATCATCACATCTTACATCCAGATCTTGTAGGTAGTAGCATCACTAAAGTAAATTGTCAGATTTTCATTCCTGCTTTCCCTGGAGCACTTGAGTTTGTTACATGCTAAGTAATTGAACGATTATAAGGTTTCTTGTCATTCAACTTTTATTGATGAAAAGCGTTGATGCCCCTTTTCAATGTTGTTGTTTTAATAGGTTGGCAAGGCGCCAAAAGACAGACTGTGCAGAAGAGTGAGTATTTTTGAAAGAGTGGGGAATGCATTAATGAATCTTCAGTGGTCTTAGAAACCTTTCCTGCTTTTCTTTGTTTACTTTGAATTGAAGCTATGGGACAGGGGGAGATGACAGCCTAGTGGTGTTACCATATACCCAGGTATGTTCTGGAGACCCAAGTTCAAATCCCATTGTGGCAGATGTGAAATTTGAATTCAATACAAATCTTGAATTATGAATCTAATTATGACAATTGTTGATTGTCAGAAATATCCATATTGTTCACTAATGTCCGTTAGAGAAGGAAACTTACTTGGTCTGGCCTACCCATAGCAATGTAGTTGATTCTTAACTGCCCTCTGACCAATTAGGGATGAGCAATAAATGCTGGTCTAGCCAGTGATGCCCTCATCCTGTACATTAGGATAATATAAATCAAGTTTTGGGACCTGAACTTGAATCCAGCCGAGACAGGTGGAGACTAAGTTTTTCCTTACCTGGAAAGAGAAGAAAGAGAGATTAACCTGCAGTGTTTCAATCAGCTTCGCTGCCCAATAAATTGCACAATTGTACTTCATATCACAGAGACAGAGAGCTGAAGCAAAGCAGCCTTCCGACCTCAGTATTTGCAAAATAGTAAAATTAAACTGTTGAAGACATCGAAATAGTCACTTCAGTAGTTCCAAACCAGACTTCATGAATAATTCATCTCGACACCAGTTTTAAGACTTTAAAAATTTATTAAATACAATCTAACATTATCATAGAGTAAATTATATAGCAACGTAAATGGATGAACATCTATGCTTTAAACCCGAAACATTTTGTTTTCAGCCCCATTCACAGAAAAACATGAAGATAAACAACTATTAAAGGGATAAGTAAAGCAAAATAACAAATCTGGCCAAAATGTCCTTCAGAATGCATTGGACTCCTTGGCTGTTTTTGCTAAAATGTTGATCAGCGTCACTTTCTCAGTTCACCCAAGTGAAGTCATTGATACTTCTAACTCCGCTTTCTACCCATTGACCTAGTGTATCAAATGAGGCAGGGAACTTTTAAATCCTCATGCTGTTGAAGCAGCATTCCAAAACTATCTCTCAGAAAACATCGTCTGCTCTGGTTCCGCTTTGATAGACTGTCCCTGAGGCCTCAGTCACAAGTGCCATCTGTTTGAATATGAGGTCTCCTTCAGACTTGGTGGAACCAACACGCAGGCATTGACCTCGTCAATGACCAACTTCTGAATCTCTTTAAATACAGTGCAGTTCCTGGTAGTCAGTTTGTCTTTTAGACCCTTTTAATCAAGACCTAGCTTGCAATTAGCCTGCAGGCCTGGCCTCTCAAATAAACAAAGCTTGTCTTCATAAGTACTTTTTAACCCAATATGTACCAAATATGTACCAAAGTCCGTCAGTCATTTTCAGCTCATTATTAAACATTTGATTTAAAAAAAAAGTAAAAATCATGAAAAAATGGCAAGGGTTCTAACAAGTATATAGAAAGCTTTATTTAAAAAATTGATAACTTTTAAATCTAATTTTGATGCTGAAGTCTTTGATTCAGCTTAAATAAATGTATAACTTAACCCAATGGATTTCTGCCTTTATTTAATATTGAAGTCACATGTGCTGTTGGATAAAACTGTACTGGGTTCCTGTGAGAGTTGAATGTTCTGCCAAGACTTGCAGATAAATTCGGAAGTGGAGTTTGCAAACTGTGGCCTTAATCTTGCACCTTGTGAAGCTCTGTGTTCAGCCAACTGAGTGAGTGTTAAAAAAAAAAAATCAAAACCAGACAGTCAACATGGCTTTAAGGGGAGATCATGTCTGACAAGCTTGTTCGGTTTTTCGATGAGGTGATATAGGCAGTGGATGACGGTAGTGCTGTGGATGTTGTATATTTGGACCTATAGTGCATATGACAGGTTGGTTAGTAAATTAAAAATATTTGAGATTGAGTCCTTTGCAACATGGATTAGAAGTTGGCTAATAGAAGACAGGGGTTTTTTGTAGATGGGCATTTCTCAGACTGGAGAAAAGTTGAAACTAGGGATCGTTGTTGGAGCCCTTGGCTCTTATAATTTATAAAAGAACAATTTGGGAGCAAAGTCTCTGAATATGTAGATGATAACCAAGCTTGGGAGAATAGTGAATTGTGAGGATGACTCTGGGTGACTTCAGAGAGAAATTGACAAGTTGGCCAAATGGGCAGATACCTGGCAGATGAATTTCAATGCAAAGAAATGTAAGGTAATGCATTTTGGTAGAAGAAACTTGGAGACAATATAGGCCCAGTGGTGCAACTTTTGAGGGGAGTACAGAAGCAGAGGGACTTTGGGGTTCATGTGCATAGTTCTCAGAATGTGGCTAGGCAAGATGAAAGTTATTAAGAAGGCTTATATGATCCTTGGGTTTATAAATAAGGCATAGAGTATAAAAGTGCAGAAGTGATGCTACACTTCTACAAACCTTATTTAAGGAAGATTGTTAAAAGCCCTCGTGAAAGTGCAAAGGAGATTTAGTAAAATGATATCAAGAGCGAGGGATTTTAGACACATGGAAAGATTAGAGCAATTGGACCTATTCTGCTTACAGCAGAAGTGTTGACCTTGTTGAAGTGTTCAAAATATAGCGATTTTGACAGGGTGAAGAAGGTTATTCAGTTTCTCCTAGTTGCTATGTTAGTAAATAGGGATCACAATTTCAAGACAATCAGCAAAAGAGCTCTGATTGAGATGAGAAGCATCTTGACTGAGAGTTATTAGGATTTGGAATGTTCTGCCAATTCTAAAAGCAGTTTTAAAAAGGGGCTGGACATATGCTTGAAAGTGATGAATTCAGAGTGCAGTGCACATAGAGCTGGATAATGGGACTACCTGGGTAGCTCTTTGGAGACATGATGGGTTGAATGGCCTCCTGTACTGTAAAATCCTGTTACCATAAGCTTGGAATGATCATCTGGCCACTCATTCAGCATGGACTTGTGTTTGGGACATTGGGATTGTATGAGGCGAAACATGCCATGAAAATTCTTAAAACAAATGGAAATGCTGATTGATTTTTAAGTGTCTGATTATAAAGTTTGATTTTTCTTTTCTGGACAGGATGTTGGCATGAGTGATACCTCCATCACTTCTTTCCTTGGTTCTTGTTCATTGCTCCTTCAAACCTTAATGGAGGTAAAGAAATAGCATTACATTTTAAGAGTTAACATGTTTGGATTAATTTTTACAGATTGTAGAACTGGTCATAGTTAGAATGTTGTTTCCACCTTTTGGGATTTGTATTTCAATTTATATAGCCAATGGGATTGAAATTCCTTCAATTTAGAAGCTGTTGAGATTTTTTTGTATTTGGTCTTGAACAGCCCACCAAATTATTAGTGTGTTTGAGACCAGATAATGGGACATTATTAACCTGAGTATCCCGAACTTGAACAGGCTGCTACTGGCAACAATAGGAATTTTAACTGGAATTAAGTAATTGCATGAGTGGGATTTTTAAACTCATTGCTATCTCTTCTGAAACCAGGAGTGTTTAATACAGAAGTTGAATGCTAGAGGAAAGGAATAGTTCCCAGGCATAGACGTCTGGTCTCCACAGCAATGGTCATAAACATATATATATTGTGAAACATTAGAAATGGATTTTCTAGGATCATGAGATTGGCTTTAGCATGTGAAAAATGTAAATATTCCAGTCTTGTCTGGCATCTTCATATTATTAAAGATGTGCTTTGACAACCTTGGCAATAGAGTGTGCTAAGTTGTTTTGAAATTAGTCCTAAATTTATATTGTGTACTGTGTAGGTGGAGACGGAAATGAGTGTTTAGTTGGGTTTGCAGTGACATTGGAATTCTGCCCCACGATGTTGGAGGTATTAGAATATTTTTAAGGTGGAGGCTGGTAGATACATAAAACCATAGAAAATAGGAGCAGAAACAGACTGTTCAGCCCTTTATGCCCACTCCACTATTCAACATCATTGTGGCTGTTCTGGAGGCCTCAGTGAGAGAAAACATACCCCTGTGTCAGAATGTTATATGTAACATTGAGAACTACTTTTATTCTTCTAAACTCCAGTGAATACAGGCTCAGTTGACCCAATCTCTCCCCATATAACAAACCTGCTATCCCAGAAATCAAACTGGTGAAGTTTCACTGCACTCCTCCTATGGCAAGTATATCTTTTCTTGTGGAAGATTTGGTTCTCGTTGATTCCCTTACCTAACCGTTACTTGGGATTGGTGGTACTGTGGAACACATAAGATCAGCTGTGATCTTATTGAATGGTGGAGCAGGCTTTAAGAACTGAATGGTTAACTTCTCCTAACTCTCATGTTCCTATGTATCATATGCTCCAAATAAATCTTCATGAGCAAGGTTGACATTTTAAAACATATAAGCATTCTTATGCCATCTTGTGATAAACAATAATAATGATGCATTGTTTACAAAGGGTAAAAAATGTGTAAAATAGCATTTTGTCATATTGTTGTACAAGACCATGTGAAAACAAAAATTACTGCATTTACAAGTAGAGAATGTAACATGGTGATAATTTTAAGAACCTTAATTAAATTAATGAAACTGGATAAGTTGAAGAAATGCCTTTTATCAAAGGAATTTAGAATTTTTGTTTTTGGGCATGTTTGCAAACAGTTGTAGCAAAAGCATAGATGCCTTTCAAGGAAGCTAGTTAAACACCAGAGGAGAAAGGTAAAAAGGTTGAAAGATTTTGATACAGAGAATAGAGGGATATTCAAAAGAGGCATTAATACCAACATGGATCAGTTTGTTTTTGCTGGATATTGTGTAATTAATTGGAAATATGCTGGTTTAATTGTTTTGTTTATATATTGTTGCAAAGTTTTATGTGATACTAATTTGCCCTTTTTAATATGATCTATGTTATTAGGCTGAAGTTAGCAGTGATGAAATGAAGGAACCATCTCTAGACATAGAAGATACGTGGTCATCTGTAGAAGGCCCAACATCAATAGTGGATCTGGCTCTAGAACAAAGACATGTTCATTACCCATTGGTTCAGCACCACTATATTTTGGCTGTTATCATGCATGGAATAATGCTGTTTGGAATGAAGTCTGTCAAAATATTTAGTCTCTTTGACAGTAAGGTATTGTCCTATTTTTTGTCTAATGTTTTGCAGTCTAATGTTTTAAAAGTTCTAAGTTCGTTGCTATACATGTGTTTAACTATTACTTGGTATTTGCTTTTCTTAAAATATACATCTGAACACTTATTAATTTGTCCACATAGCACTCATTATACTTTATTTCCTTCCATGTTCCGTATGTGTATTATTACATATTACTGTTATCTAACCATTCAGTACTGTTTTGAAATGGAAGTGAAGTTGCTTCAAAGGATAAATTAATGAATGAATTTTAAGAATTTTTGCCATTCATAATTGAAAGTTAAAATTGTTGTCCTGGACAAGCAATGTCTCATTTTATGCTGCATCTTTACTTCCAGGGTAAAAATGCATTTTTCAAGGAGCTAACTTCAATTCAGCTGCTGCCAAGTGGAGATATGGATCCTAATATAGTGTCTCTCAGACAGCAGGTAAGCAAATCATTTACTAAATTGTGGCTCTAAGACTGTCATTTTGAATTATTTGCTTCATTAACTACACTAACAAAGCAAATGTTTTGTATGAAAATTTAAATTCTGTACTTCGTAACAAAGGTGCAGTTTTGAGTTTTCAGTGATTGCAAACTACATCAACCATAAGGTTTTAAAAACTTAGTTTCAATTTATAATTGCTTAGAAACTGATTAATTTCTAGCATGAATTCAACTTCAGTCGTATTATATGAAGTTGGTTGGAGTACCTAAGTCTACAGCACAAAAACTATCATTAATGTGGTACTAATTTGGTCATGTTATGCTGATAGGTCACTGAACATGTAAAGTGTTCCAGAACTGAAGCCATTCACAAATATACATCAGGAAAAACAAAGGACCAATGTGTTTGTAGCATTTTGTCTTATTTCCTGATACTTTCTAGTGCAATAACTTATCGATTGTTGTCTTCCAGTTCCTCATGAAATTAGTCAGTGCTTCAGTGAAAGAACTAATCAAACCTCCAAAGACTGAATGTACTTCTAAACAGCAATCACATAGAGAACAAAATGAAGACTGGCCGTCAGTGGCAGTGGAGCTGTCTCAGAACCTCCAAGTGAATGAGGATGTTATCCGCCGACATTATGTATGTGAGCTGTATAATCATGGAATTGACCATATTGGTGAAGAGGTAACACACACATCTATACTTTGAGTCATTTATTTAAACTATATAATTAATTAATGGAGTTGCCAAGTCATTTCCTTGGTTGTATTTTTTCACTAAACAGGAAGACTGGATGGATCATTTATTACAACTAATAAATTAGAAACTAATGATTTTATTTTGTGCCTTTCATATTCTAAAGACATCCCAAACTGTTTTGCAGCTAGTGAACTGTTTTTGAACTGTAGTCTGTTATTTAGGCAAATAATATCTTTTTACACAGCAAGGTCTACAAATACTAATGAGACAGTAGCCAAACTGATGATCGACATTATTGAGAATTAAATCTATGGAATAATAGTGGATCTGATTCGGTGGCAGTTTTAATTACCTGCTTAAGGTCACCAACAGATCAGGTCCTTGTGTTTATATATTGCCCTTCAAATCCACCTATGTGTCATTAAATACTTTGACTATTGAATTACTTTTGAACTATAGTCACCATTATGGAAGCAAAGATGGCAGACGAATTATACGTAGGAAACTTACAAATAGAAAAAAGGGAGAGGATCTCTCTTTGGAAATGGTGTTTGAGGGATAAATGTAGATCAGAATCCTTTGATTGACAGAAAGTATGGTGAAATCGTTAAATTCTGTGCTATAAAACTTGCAACTCAACTCCTGCTCTTGCTAACAGGACCTTTTGTCATGTATGGATAATGTTGTATGATGTTGAAGGTTGGGTCCTACCCTCTATTCTGTACTCTTGACTCAGAATACTACTTTCAACACTGCCTATGATTCAAAAGTACTTCCAGCTCTAAAACCTGAGGTTGCAAATGCAAACTTGGTCTGCCTTTGCCTTTTTTCACACTCTGACCCAGTCTTCCAATTATTGTCACTGTTGAAGTGGCATCTCCTACAATAGCCAGCACCCATTACATGTGATAGTGGGACCAAGGAATAGATGGCTAGCTTGTATGGGCTTTTATAGTTGATTGTATATGGAGAACTTGGAAATGTAGTTGCAAAGCCCTCTCTACAAAGAGCCTTTAAGTGTTAAACATTTCAAACTTACTTATAAAGCTGTACAATGGAAATAATTTAAGTTTGTTTGGTGTATGCTATCTTTTTTAATGAATGCTATCCATGTAGTAGTGGAATAATTTGGGACATTTGTTGGACTAATATTGACTGTTAAACAGGATTTCAGTCTGGATCTTTATAATCTGATTTTTGTTTATCATCTGTCCAGGCCCTTCTGCAGGTACATGATCAAGAGGTTCTGGCATCACAACTCCTTGTACTGACAGGACAGAGACTTGCATATACTTTACTTCATACTCAGACTAAGGAAGGCATGGAGCTGCTGGCCAGACTCCCACCAGTGTTGTGTACATGGCTTAAGGCTATGGTGAGTATTGGATCTATTTTATCAATAAAGTTAATACTGATTTTTAAAACATTCAGCAATAAGATTACAGTTACTCTATGATTAGGGAACAAAAATGATTTGACTTTAAGAAAAACTTTGAAATCATTAACTTTCTCTAAACTTTCATTTGGCAGAACATAAAATCAATTATCTGGTTCTGTGTGTTACTTGGTTCTATGCGTGAAACAAAGTAGCATTTAACATGTTGACTGTTTCTTTGAGGATAATTCCATAGTAAATACAGTAATGAGAAAAGCACCAGTACATCAAGTAGCTGTAGTCTTATTGCTGAATCCTTTTAAAAGAAAATCATCTTTTAAAGCTTAGTGTCTGTTTGCTTTAAGAAAATCTAATGGAAAACCATGAACTGGTTTGCATGGGATTTGGGAGCTTTGACATTTTCACTTTACGTATAGTGAAAAAGTTTATAACAATCACTTGTCACCCGTAGATCCATTGGACTTCTGAATAATCCTTTCAGACTAAACGTTAACTCTTAGTGACTCCACAGATGCTGCCAGACCTGTTCAGTTTCTTCAGGAGTTTGTTTAATTTTGAATATCTGCATCCGCAGTTTTTATAAGAACTGAATGTTGACTTCACATTTTTCAGTGATTAAGTGTATGACTGAACTACTTGCCTGTGACAGATAAGGTACCATTAATGTGAATCAAGCGTACCAGATTTAACTCGTAACAGATTTGTACATAAATTGGTGAAAAGGGAGGTTTAAAGGCTGATTACTATTCAGCTGACTATTTGAGTTAACTCAGGAGATAAAAGGCAGGAAAACAATTATGCATTACTTTCCTAAATTTTTGTTTGCTCAAATAAGGAATGTCGACTTGTGGGAAGAATTAAGCCATGATTCACAGACCTAACTCGTCAGCTTGTCTGGTTGCATTTACATACCCTGGTGTTACTGCAAAATTGCCTGGCTCAGGTACCTTAGCAACTCTGCATAGGGATTATAATTGATGAAGCAGATGCTATGTACGCTTCCTTTATGTTCAACAGTATTTTAGCTCTCAAACATGTACCATGACCTCAGAACCAGTGCAAAAATACCAAAAATACATACCTCCAATGTGTTTCTTGTGCTGAATTTGCTGCTTTTTTGTGCTAAATGGAATGTCAGGAAGCAAAGCACAAACTAAAGCCATTCAGCCCATCAAGTCCATGTCAACTGTACGGAGCAATCTAGTTAAGTGCTTCCCAACTCTTTCCCCCGTAACCCCAATATCAAGACTTGAAAATTGTTGTAATCCGTCAGTGTGAACTGAGAGTACAGTGACCTGTTGACCAGCGTCCTAATCACCAGCCTAGTTAGATAGATTTATCTATCTTCAGAACGAATTGTTTTTTTGAGGTTTCAGCCTACATTTGAGTGTTAATTTCTGAGGTGATGGGAGGCGACAGATGGCAGGCCAGGGCAATGAGTAAGCAAGCACTAAATCATGTTCAACATTAGGGTGAGGGGGGAAAAATTTAAAAGGGACCAAAGAGGCAACTTTTTCATGCAGAGGGTAGTGCCTGTGTGGAACAAGTTGCCAGAGGAAGTGGTGGAGGCTGGTACAATTGCAACATTTTAAAAGACATCTAGATGGGTATATGAATAGGAAGGGTTTAGAGGCAAATGGGACTAGATTAGTTTAGGATATCTGGTCAGCCCCATAGTCTGTTTCCATGCTGTAATCTGACTCTAACTAAAGCCAACCAAGAGCTGTAGCAACTTTATAATGTAGAGATGGCATAATCAATAGTTTACCTGATCAAATCACTCTTTGCTAACACTTTACACATCTTCTCATCCACTGAATAATCAGAATACTGTTTGATTATTGTCTGCTATCCGAGGTGTCACTATGAAAGTCTATTTTGAAGAGCTTAAATTTCATAGATTTGAGGTTCTCATTATGTAATCCTTGTTTTGTATTGTACATGATCAGATTTCTTGCTTTTACTATTTATAGGATCCTCATGATCTTCAGAACACAGATGTGCCAATTATAGCAACAGCTAAACTGGTGAACAAACTGATAGAACTCTTACCTGAAAACCATGGGCAGTACAGCCTGGTGCTGCACCTGTTAGAAGCAGTTGAAGCCATATCCTCCTTGTGACAAGAATTGACCAATCTTTATTTAAATAGGTCTTCAGCTATGACCAGCTGTGAAAAGCTTGGATCGTTTTGATGTAAATGAGCCATTTATGTTTCAATTAATCATGTTCTTGAATACTTATTGTTATAGGTGGGTACTGAAAGTTCTGTTAGACTCTTCAATTTCTGTTCTATTATGTGAGATATCCTAATGCCCAAATAGTTTGCATGGCCATATTTACATACAGCTGAAGCAAAGCTCACTCATATCATTTTATTGCTAGAAGATGGCATATTATGTTGCTGTAGCCATGCACATTAAATGTTAGCTCAAGCAAGTCTGTTCTCAAGGTATTATGTAGTGAACAAGGTTGCATTGTATGGTCCATACATCTATAATTTCTAATCCCATTGTTGGAATGTCTGAAAAAATGGGAGGAATTTTGCAACTTGTTTTCCCAGCAGTAAACAATCCAAACATTCTACTAAGAATAGTGATAATGTCTATTTAAAAAAAGCCTTATATCGCAACTGTATTACACACAAAGGAAAATTTGAGTTTATTTTGTTAATATTAAGACAAAAGTTTTTATTCCCTCAATTTATTTTGGATTTGTATAAGTAACAAAATGAACAGTGATCAGACACCACTAATGTGTGTACAGATACATTTCCACACTTATCAGTGGACAAAAACCAATTGTAATATTGTAAATTATTGATCATAACTAAATAAAAACTTCAATCCCTGCTGAGTTGCTTTTTGTATAAATAATTGGAGTGCATTGCTTGAATATGACAGGTAAAATACTTAATGGGAACTGTATGTTGATTTATTTAAAACAAACTAAACATTACAGTGAAACTGAGAATTAACTGAAATACAGAAAATTAAAGTGATAGAAAATTGTAGCACTGAAATGGAGCACCTGACTTTGCAGTTAGTTTGTAGAAGTGCATTTAACTAATGGTATCCAATTGACCTATTGAAAAAAGCTTGTTAAAAGTAATTGGAATAATCTGATCAGATTGTGAGTATCAAGATTATCAGTAGTACCTAATATGCTGTTGCAGTAGTGTTCTGCTTTATATTATCCGAAAAGGGATGTTGGAGACTGGAGGAGTGTCCAGCAGACTGTTCTAGTGTTCTACGCTGTTGCAGAAACAGTTTCGTATGGCACTTGAACAAGGGTATGCACAATACCAGTGGACTGTAACAACCCCTTGTAGCTGAGGCTATCATGGAAGCTGGAATTGGCAACTCCCCCTACACCATGCTATTTAGTTTGACAGGATGCAGTTTTTTAAAATTTCTAGCGGGATTTGGAAATAATTGCCCTCACAATGTGGTAACTTTCAGGATGCATTGATTTATTAGCTGTTAGTTTTGAAAACCTAGGAACAGTAGTATTTATGAGATGTTGTAAAACCTCAAGGCCATGGTTTTGAAAGCACAGAAAAGAAGCACCCTTTCATTTTCTCCAGTAATCTGCACACTGCCGAAAATTGGAGTGGCCTAATTTCCAATTAAAAAATAAATCACTTCTAGTTCTATGAAAATAGAAGCTCCACCATGCCCGAGCACTAATATTTGGTAACATAAGGATATTTTAATTACTTGATGACTTAGCAGTCAAGTAGAAAATCGAATTTTAAATGCCCTTGGTTATTGTACCAAGGCTAAAACTGTCCATTTCTTTGTGATGGTTAAAAGAAGTGGCAACGGTTAAGATAGAGAGGATGGAAAGGATGCATTATGCTGCGTTTTAAATTGGGTAGATTTCCCCCAACAGCTGTTTCATAAAGGAACTAAATATAGATTTAGACCAAGTGAAATTAATAACTTTAACAGTTGAACCAGAGAGCAGTACCTGCAATAAATTCAAACCTGATCCCCAAAACATCAGGTGACAAATCTATGGAACAGACTCTCTTGGGATTGCAGGTGTAGGTGATGGTTAAAATGAAGCATTTCAGGAGTCAGTAAATCAATGGGACTTCACACATAAGTAATGTATACTAGGGTGATATCTTTGAAAGTAGTGACCCCAAAGGATTTTCACATCTGTTGCTAATAGCATTAGCTGGGATTAGTCAAAAACTTATTATTGTCTTATGCCATTACCAGGGTCATGGAAGGCACACAAGTTTTTTTTTGTCTGACTTGTTATTTTATAAGAGTCTGTTTGGAAACTAACATTTGTATAATTTATTTGGAATGCATTCTGACTATTTACATACAATGGGTCCAAGAAGCACACTGCTTGCATATAGAACTGAAGTAGCCAAAAGCTGGCAGGGGTTAATCCAATCCATCAGACTCTTAACACATTAAATATTTAGCAAACAATATTTAATTTTCCTACTCTGCTATTGCCGTTTAAAGTTCACTTTGTACGTTCTTTGAAACATAAAAGCCTTTCTATATATTAAATCCAGTGAACCTTTATTACACATAGTCCACAATTCCTTTTAAACCTGCATTACAACAAGCAACATAACCATTCATTAGATCCCCAATAGATTTGTATTACCTGGAATCTTAGTGAACATTGTTTCTTAAACAATTTAGATTTGACATAATTGTTTGCATTATAGCAAATTCTCCCAAATTGTATAAACTATTTAAAAAAGCAAATATCAAAACATACTCTTTCTAATACTAGAGTCAGGGAATTAATTATTATTATTCCCTCTGTACAATGGTAATTGTAAAACTATAGTCAAAATTTAATTCCAGAAACACCTGATATGTCATATCCATCTGTGCAGAATCATCTTACCCCCTGATCTCCAACTGGGGTTGGTAATTTTGACAAAGCCCTGCCAAAATTTAACACAAGATCTCAAAGGTGGGAATGTGATGATGAAATAGCTAGTTCCCCATGGTGGAATCTACTTTTATGTTGCATATTCATTCATACATCTCTATTATATTCAGGAATAACTTGACAAATTAAACATTCCACTTCCCAGCAATAACATCCAGGCAACGTGGGCAGGGTGTCAGCGCTGATGTCGATGTATATTTCTTACAGCGAGGACATCTTTCTTTGGTAGCCGAATTAACAATTACTTTGTATGATGTTTCCTCAATGATATCGCCACCTAAACAAATAGGAATAATTACCATTATATATAGAAATTTGAATGCTTCATCAATCAAATCACTTAGTATTATTCAATACTGAATTCATCTTGCAGTTCTTTTCTTGCCATTGATTATTTCCCTATCATGACAATTTTATGTTCTCCTCTGTGCCCGCTACAGGCAATGGGGGCATACAACCTCATGGTTTTGTGACTAATACAAATTTTAGTGGGACTAAATTTAATTACTGAATCAGATTGATGGAAGAATTGTGAAGCTTGTTTTGAAAATTGCTTTTTCTTCCTTTAAAATTGAACAAAAATAATTAATACCCTTTACATGCTTAAGGTATTTTACTTTGATCATGACCCTAAACTATCATCAGCATACAATCAAGACTATTACAATATCAATTCTTTTCACAGCAACATGATGCACAGTCACCCTTCCAAGGTGTTTTCAGTGATTTTTAATTATATTTTTAAAAGTTTACTATTTGCTTAATATACTGTTTTGCACTAAGAATGAAACAAATATTTCAAAGTAGTCAATTAAATAAAGCAGCAGGTAATGACTGAATCAACCTTCTGTATTATGGATTTGAAGTGTCTTGGTGTTGATATCAGTCTTAGTATTGAGCCACATGGTAATTAAATCAAACCCAATTATGAAACATGGACTTGCTTACAAAGCCAACTGTGCCTGCATTTCCAGAATAAGTGGCTTCAAAACTGATCCTAATAGCAGTTGCTCATTGAGCAAGAATGCATTTATTCTACTGTGAATGATCAATTCCAGTTCTTCATCCAATTTATACTTCCAACAAGTTTCTTCAAGAATTCTAGGCTATTACATGAAAGTGTAAGACTGGTTTACCTTCTAAATTGATTTCAAACTTCCCTTCAATCAAATCTGACTCTGCAGGCATGTTCCGAGGAATAGCAGTAAGCAATGTAGTGTGTGATGCCATCATCAGCTCATTCAGTTGTGAAGTACTGGATATTTCCTCACCCTGTAATTGCTTGACAAAGCAAAAATGTAAACTTAGAATGTACAGTGTTATATTTTCAAAATAGGAGATAGCCTTCTGTATACAAAATTACGTTCAAACCCTTGGCTTATATGTACAACAATGTAGCCTTGTGGATCACTCCAAACAAATTTAAAATATTGCAGTCGAGTTGATTGAATCTTCTTGACTTTTTTGATGATGTAACTCTGAAGATGGACAAGGGAGATCCAGTAGATGTAGTGTACCTGGACTTTCAGAAAGCTTTTGATAAAGTCCCACACAGGAGGTTAGTGAGTAAAATTAGGGCGCATGGTATTGGGGACAAAGTACTAGATTGGATTGAAAATTGGTTGGCTGATAGGAAGCAAAGGGTAGTGATAAACGGCTCCATTTCGGAATGGCAGGCAGTGACCAGTGGGGTACCGCAGGGATCCGTGCTGGGACCGCAGCTTTTTACAATATATGTTAATGATATAGAAGATGGTATCAGCAATAACAGTAGCAAATTTGCTGATGATACAAAGCTGGGTGGCAGGGTGAAATGTGATGAGGATGTTAGGAGATTACAGGGTGAGTGGGCAGATGCAGTTTAATATGGATAAATGTATGGTTATCCACTTTGGTGGCAAGAACAGGAAGGCAGATTACTACCTCAATGGAATCAATTTAGGTAAAGGGGCAGTACAGAGAGATCTGGGTGTTCTTGTACACCAGTCAATGAAGGCAAGCATGTAGGTACAGCAGGTAGTGAAGAAGGAATTGAGTATAGAAGCAAAGAGGTGCTTCTGCAGCTGTACAGGGCCCTGGTGAGACCACACCTGGAGTACTGTGTGCAGTTCTGGTCTCCAAATTTGAGGAAAGACATTCTGGCTATTGAGGGAGTGCAGCGTAGGTTCACGAGGTCAATTCCTGGAATGGCGGGATTACCTTTACACTGAAAGACTGAAGCGACTGGGCTTGTATAACCTTGAGTTTAGAAGACTGAGAGGGGATCTGATTGAGACATATAAGATTATGAAAGGACTGGACACTCTGGCAGCAGGAAACATGTTTCCGCTGATGGGTGAGTGCCGAACCAGAGGACACAGCTTAAAAATACGGGGTAGACCATTTAGGACAGAGATGAGGAGAAACTTCTTCACCCAGAGAGTGGTGGCTGTGTGGAATGCTCTGCCCCAGAGGGCAGTGGAGGCCCAGTCTCTGGATTCATTAAAGAAAGAGTTGGATAGAGCTCTCAAGGATAGTGTTTTAATTAAGACTTAGTTCTTCAGTGGTCTGGGTAAAAGAGGCATCCTTGATTAATGAGACTAAAAAAAACCCAATCTTAAATATACTTTTAATAATGGAACATCCACAACAGGTTAAGGTAAAAAGATTCCAAAGATTCTCAATCTTTCGAGTGGAGATATTTTTCTGTACTTGCCATACAGGTATGATCCCATATCCTGAAATTATGTCAGCTTGATCAAAATCTAACAGTAAGGGGGAGAAAAGTTAGTTTCCATCCTGTTAATCCCCTTCATAATCTCAACTGTTACAATGAGATCAAATCTCAATCTTCCAAAGACTGACAAAAATAGTTTATAGTCTTTCATCAAAGGACGACCCTTCCAGAGACCAATCATGAACCTTCACTGTTCTGGAACACAGCAGGCAATTTCAAGTTTGCAGATAACAGGCTTCAATAATAGAGATATGGAATTAAGGAGAAAGGAAACTATGATAAACTTATATATGATACTGTTTGACTTGCACTGGAGTATTGTGTACATTTCTGGGTACCACATTAGAGGAAGTATGAGACTGCATTGGAGAGAGTGCAGAAAAGGTTTATGAAAATGGTTCTCGAGATGAAACCCTTCAGTTATTAGGAAAGAGTGGAGAAGTTGAAAGAAAACAGTTCTGAGAAGTCAAACAGGAGTATGATAGAAGGTTTAAAAATCATGAGGTTTCTAGACAGAGTAAATCAAGAGAAATTGTTCCAGCTCGTACAGGGATCGAGAACCAGAAGTACAGTTTTAAAGTATTTAGTGAAAGAGGCAAGTGCGAGGTGAAAAGAACAAAAAAAAGCAATGAGTAGAATGCACTGACTGGAAGTGGGTTGCAGACAGATTCAATTGAGAGTATTGGAGGGTTACAGGGAATAAGCAGGAAATTGACACCATGTTAAAACACTCAGACCTGGAGCAGAGACTGGGCTGAATAGCTGCTTGCACTGTAAAAAGTCTCAGTTATTGCTTCAAATGCAAGTACATCCTTCTTTAATACAGCAGAGAAAACGGAGTACAACATTTATGGTATGGTCCCACCAAAGCGCTACACGATTGTAACAAGACTTTGTGATGCCTTTTCCACAATCCCTTTGCAGTAAAGGCCAACATGCAATTTTCTTTTCTCATGACTTGTACCTGCATGTTAACTTGTGTTCCTTGTATGTGATTTTTCTGATCGATACTTAGAAAATTTACACCAAAAATTATTCTGCTCCTCTATTCTTGAAGCAAAGCCAGTAGAGTAACTTCACACTTTCCACATTATACTCACTTAACATTAATCTCTTAACAGCACCTCCATGACCTCCTCACAATTTACATAATCATCACACTAAGGCAAAGATTCAGAGAGTAATGTATCCATCATCAGTACAGATTGTAAATGCTGAAAGCCCAGTGGTGATCTGTTCAGTACTTCTCTAGTCACAACTTACCAACTATCTGCAACTGTGTTAACATATCACTCCCAACTCTATGAGCGATGAAATTATTTATTAAACCTTTTTGTGGACCTATTGAATGGCTTTTGAAAATCCAAGTATACTATTCATCTGACTCAACTAATAGAGTCATCTACTCTACTAGTTGGCATCATCAAAACTTAAAATTTGTCAAACAGGATTTTCCTTTTGTAAAGCCATTTTGATTTTTTTTGTGCATTTAGACTTGCGAAGTATCAGGTTCCAGCAATACTCCTGATGCCTACAATGAGATGAACTGGCCTGTAGTTCTCCTTTTTATTTCTTCATCCTTAAATGGCAGTGTTATTTTGTTAACTTTGAGCCATGTCATGTCAGCAATTAGGTTCTGGGGATTATTGGAATTTAGTCTCGAGTTCCTTTCGCACTTTTTTCATTGCTGATGGCAATTACTCCAATTTCCTCACCTTCCACCTACTCATTTTTCACAAACCATGGATCCAATAATGTCCAATTTCTGTTAGAATAATACAACTTAAAAACAACTACAATTATTATTATTTGGGAGTACAGATCTTATAACTGCTATGAGACATGCTGTTGAATTTGTTGGTCTTGCACTCAACAGGACAGACGGAAGATTACCAACATTTAAAGAGAACATTTATGCTGCATGAGAAAAGAATGTTGTGGTCAGTAAGAGGACTCCAATTTTTGAGGCATTGCCAGGATGAGTACACCATGGAAGTTATTCACCATTGTTTAAATTCAAACCTGATTGCATTGACAAAGACTGTGCTTGCAAACTTAGAAAGGATATGGAGGTGCTGGTGCTGAATGTTAGACTGGGGTGGACAGAGTTAAAATTCACAACTCCAGGTTATAGGTCTAACAGGTTTATTTGAAAGTACAAGCTTTCAGAGTGCTGCTCCTTCGTCAGGTAACTTGTTGGATTATAACCTGGTGTTGTGTGATTTTAAACTCCGAAGTGTCCAACTTTAGGTGCAATTCTGTATTTAGACAGCACCTACCAAACAGTCTCAAGTATGTTAACAATTACACTAAACTAATTTAAGGTCATCAGTTGGGCTGGCAATTACTCTTGGTAGAAGCTACACAGATTCATATACATGGCTCTATTCTGTGTAAGAAGCAAGAAAATGTCCATACATTGCACCTTATTGTTTCCTGATACATTTCCCATGGCAGCACCTCAGCGAGGGTATAGTACATTCTTCCTGGTAATGCCTTGACCAAATGGAGTACACTTGTCAACCAATCAACATGTTTTTTTCATGCATTTTAAACTGCCATTCCCTTTGAATGTTGGCATCCTTACACCTATTCTGATCATTGCAAAATGAAAAGCTTCAATAGTGGGGCTCTTCTCAGCAAAACTCAACTATTACACATTGAGAAGATTACCTCCATCAATTCCAGCAACAAACTGGGCTCGATGATAATGGTTATATCGTATTCCAGTGCATTTTTGCCAGGTATAGAGCTCAAGAAGCTGTCTCTTATTGCGCAAGCACCTTCAATAGCCTCCACAATGCCAGGCTTTCTCCAAACAGAACTGGCCTTTATCCAGCCAGTTCGAAACACACTCTGAGGCTCTGAAAGAAAACAATTTAGATATGCATTTATTGTGCTTTGAGTCACAAATTTTAGAATACAAATGCAAATAACAGCACTGAAAAAAATGCTACCTTTTTGGTTTGATTGGTGTTGGAATACTTCCTCTGCAAGGTGAGGCAGGATTGGGGCTACAGAACGTGTGATTACATCTAATACTTCATCTAAAACTGTCTGACATGATAGACGCTTGGTGCTTTTCTCATCTTCACAATATAATCTGCAATTTTAATACAATAATGTTTAGGCAGACATAAACTTTAATATCTGCAGTAGAAAATAAAATGCTACATCAGCTCCATTGCTAACTCCTTAATGAAATAGTCTATGTCAACATATAATCAGCTCTAAAGAATGACAGGTAACAAAGCATGCTACATAAACATCAGACACCAAACAAAGCCCAGACGTCTCTGACCTCTAACAGGATGACTGTCACA
This sequence comes from Chiloscyllium plagiosum, assembly GCF_037043375.1. NCBI lineage: Eukaryota > Metazoa > Chordata > Chondrichthyes > Orectolobiformes > Hemiscylliidae > Chiloscyllium > Chiloscyllium plagiosum. Next base: position 45,296,945 of record NW_028270148.1, read on the forward strand.
CGGGTTGCCCCACTATTTTGGAGATCAGCAATGATTACAAATTAAACAAGGCCAGTCATGTCAGTACTATCACTGTAATTGCAGGACCTATGCTGTTAATCTAACAATGGGCTCATTCTTCCTAGTCCTTAAGAGCCTCTCCTTAGAAAGCTCAAGTCAAGAGTGATTAAAATATGCAGCATCATGTGGAAGATAGCAGTTTTCTTGACTGCTGCCTCAATATTGCTCTAAATATCACTAGGGGGCACTGTGTTGCAATACACATGATCTATAAGATATACTGTACTGCAGCAATTCGACAGCATGCCTCTTGTCAACAACCCCTACCATCAAACAGGACAAGAGAAAAGATTGTGTGAATGGCATCACCTCAAAGTCACACATCCTGACATGAATATACCTCATCACTCACTTATATTAAAGTACTGGAATTCCCCTACTTAACATTAAGTGAGCATTTCTGCACAAGGACTGTAGAGATTTAAAGGTATCACTGCCTTTTTAGAGCAACTGAAAGTCAGTAAATACCAACGTTGTGGTGTTGCCATATCTGAAAACTAATTTTGCGGCAATATAAACTGATCCTGATCTGATCTACACATACAACCATTAGGGGGTTTAGAAGTCCATTTAAAGTACTTAGTAAATGGCTTTTTGGTTTGCAAATGAAGTTTCAACATTGCCATTATGAATCTTATACTAACCGATCTTTGATGATGCTGAAGTAAAAGTTAGAGAGTTCTCGGTTAATAAATGCCAACAGAAGGCGAATAACTTTTCCAAAATCACACTCTTTATAGGCCTCTGTAACCTGAATCAAATTAAAACAAATTTTGCCAATAAATACTTGTTTCAAAACATACACATTTCAGCTACTTACAAACAGTAATAGAAATAGAAAGATTAAGTACAGGTAGAAGATCCTTTATCTGAAAATACAAAACCGAAAAGCTCTGAAATCCGAAGGTTTTGTGCGAAGTTTTTTCTCATTAACAAGATTGTTTGGCATGCAAACAGTTAACCCAAGTCGACACCTACTCAATGCGTGTCACTTAGTTGCGACTTGAAGGGGCATGGCCAAGCAGCGACTGTCCTGTTCTTACTTAGAAGTCTGCTCCTCCAGTAAGATTTTAAAAAAATTTTACCATTAAACCATTAGTCATTCTGAAAACTGAAAAATTCCAAATTCCAAAAAACAGCTGGTCTCAAGTATTTCAGATAAAGGATTGTTTACCTATATAACTTAAATTCAATTCTGTTACCAATAAAATTTGTGACTCACATTGTCCCTTCTCGTTCACATGGTTTTGCTAACCCACTTTTTAAGACCAGAATCACCAACTCTCACAATAATAAAATGCTCACAAAATGAAAACTGTTAAACATTCATAATTTGACTCAAGTGTGTTCTCTCTCTTGCAGATAAAGAATGATTTGAGAAATAGTGGTTAATTAGATGGTCAGTGAACGAGCAGACTGCTCTCCTGTTGCTATCAATTCCTGACATATTTAAAACCCCAGGTGATGGAACATATTTTACAATCACAGCAGCGATATTTCCCCTTCTCCACTGGGGTAATTTTCAGGGTAGAGTGTTTTACAATTAAATCACCAATTCTCATCAAAATCAGAAATGGTAGTCTTCCAACTATCTTACTGGATAAGTCAGCCCTTGATCTTGAGAGACAAGTTCAAATTCAATTCATTATCTGGATCTGAAATGCTAAACCGGTATCTGTAACGATTATTTTATTACCAATTGTCATAAAATCTCATCTACTTTACTCCTGTAAAAGATGAAAATCTGCCATCCTCAGATCAGACCTAAATGTACATCTAGACGCACAACAAATTAGCTGACTGTTAGCTACCCTCGGAAATGATCAAACAACTATCCAAAATATATCAAAACCAACATGAGAAACCATAACAATATAATCAAACAGTTTCCAGCATTGATTCAACATACGAAATCGGAGCAGGAACAGACCAATTAGCCATTAAAGTCTGTTTCTCCATTCTGAGATCATGGTTATCTATGTTTCAAGTTCCACATTACTGCCTATTCCCAATAACTGCCCATTCCCTTGTCTAACAAGAATCTATCTCTGCCTTTAAAACATTTAAAGAACCTGACTTCGTTGGCAGTGTTGCAAAAGCGCACAATCCTCAGAAAAAAAAAACTCATCGCTGTCTTGATCTAAACAGACTCACCAAATCCAGATGATGTTGCAAAATCTTCCTCGCGAATACCAAGAAGATGCTACCAAAATAGGGAGATCTGCTCCATGGATTCACAAAATCCTTAGTGCAGAAGCACACCATTCAGCCCATCAAGTCCATAACTTCCCTCTGAAGAGCATCCCCCCAGACCGAGCCTCCCACCGTATCCCTGTAACCCTGCATTTTCCATGGCTAATCTACCTAGCCAGCACATCCCTGGACACTGGGAAATTTAGCATGGCCAATCCACTTAACATGCACATCTCTGGACGGTGGGAGGAAACTGGAGTTCTGAGAGGAAACCGATGCAGACATGGGTAGAATGTCCAAACTCCACACAATCATCCATAATTCATCTGCTGACAGTGATATTGTCAGCCTTGGCTCAGCTGGTAGTATTCTTGCCTCTCAATCAAAAAGGTTCCAGGCTGAAGTTTCACTCAGGGACTTGATCACAAAACACAAGGCCAATGCTCATATGCAATACTGAGGCAGCCCCACACTGTTTACTATCTTTCAGGTAAAATGCTAAACGAAAACCCCATCTGCCTTTTCAGAAGACATGAAAAATCCCTTGGTACTATGTCAAGGAGGAGAGTTACCTCCAGTGTCCCTGACAGTATCGGTGAGGTAACCAATGCACAGCCCCTACAGATAAAAAGTCCCATCTTTTCACAAAGTCTCTTCTGTCCTGACTATCACCATGCAAATGGAATTGATTCAGAACAGATTTAGATTTAAACTAGGCATTCATGAGGCACTGTGGGCTATCAGGAGCAATACAATTACATTCAACTATAGCCAATAACCTCCTGGCCCAGGCACATTCATTAATCTAGCATTACCAGTGAGCATGGGGAACAATCCTGGTTTAATGAAAAGTAAAGGAGAGCACACCAAGATCAGCACTATGCATACATAAACATTATGTACGATCAAGTGCCCAACTTGGTGAAGCTACAATACATAACAATATGTATGTCAAACCCCATAACCTATGGATCTGATGGCTCTGCAATCCTGCTACATCCAGTGGTGAAGGTGGTGGACAAATAAACTAACTGGATGAAGTATCACAATAAAGTATCTTCATCATCAAAAAAGGAAAAGCCCAGAATATCAGTGCAAAAGACAAGGTTGAAGCACTTGCATCCATATGGAGTCAAAATTCCCCAATATCGCAAACCTCAGTCTGCAGCCAATGTGATTCTCTCCACCTGATACGAAGAATTGGATATTACAAAGACTGCGGGCCCTGGCAACATCCTAGCTGCAGGCATTATGATGACTGCTTGCACGCCAGAACCAGCCTCACTCCTAGCTAAGCTATTCCAGCACAGATACAACACTGGCATCAATGTGGAAAAATGCCCTTGTGTCCTGTCCAGAAAAATTACAATAGTTCCAGCCCAACCAAGTTCTGGCATAAATCTATTCTCATTCATCAGCAAAGTGGAGGAAATTGTTATCAATAGTATAAGTTACCTTTAAGCCACATGAGGAGTTGAGAGTCTGGTGCTGGAAAAGCACAGCAGGTCAGGCAGCATCTGAGGAGTAGGAGAATCAAAACTTCGGGCAAGAGCCCTTTATCAGGCATCCTGATGAAGGGCGTCTGATGCCGTTCATGCCTTTATGCCACATGAGCCAGGAAATGACAATCTCCAAAAAGAGAGTATAACCATTCCTCCCTTGGCATTCCCTGACATTACTACTGTTGAATTTCATACTATTAACATCCTAGCAGTAATCACTGACCAGATACCTAACTAGATCAGTCATTTAAATACTGTGGCTCTACATGCAAGTCAGAGATTGACCCCCAAAATCCTTCTACAGGACTTGAGTTAAGTGTGATCCAATATTCTACTTTTGCCTGGTTGAACATAGTTCCAATTATGTTCAAGATCCTTATAAAGAAAGGCTGGATAGACTAGGACTTTTTTCACTGGAGTGTAGAAGGTGATCTGATCGAAGTTTATAACATAATGAGAAGTATAGATAGAGTTATCGATAGTTCTCTTTTCCCTAGGATGGGGAATTTCAAGCCTCGGGGGCACTTTTTTAAGGTGAGAAGAGAGATTTAAAAAAGACATGAGGGGCAAATTCTTTACATGGGGGCAGTTCATTGTGGAATGACCTTCCTGAGAAAGTGGTGGGTGTGGGTATAATTACAATGTTTAAAAGACTTTTGGATAGATACATGATTAGGTAAGGTTTGGAGGAATATGGGCCAGCAGCAGGCAGGTGATACTAGTTTAGTTTGGGATTATGTTCGACATGGCCTGGTTGGACCGAAGGGTCTGTTTCAGTGCTGTATGACTCAATGACCAACCAAGGCAAAAAGCAGTCTGCTTGATTGGCATCCTATCCTTCAGCATCATTCAATGTGACTGCAGCATGTACCATCTACAAGATGCACTGCAATTGTTCACTATAGCATCTTCAACAACCTGTACTAAACATGCAATCTCTACAACCTAGAAGGACAAGGGCAGTAGACACATGGGCTCATCACTACCTCAATGTTGTCCTCCAGTTCACATACTACTGTAACTTGGAAGTTTGTGTGCAGTTTTTGCATCATCACAGAGTCAAAATATCAGAATTGTCTCTCTCACTGCACTATGGGGAATTTTTCACCACTTGGACTGTGTCAGTTAAAGGAGGCAATCCACCATCACCTTCTAAACTACTGATGAAAAATAATTTAACCTTTTCTCACACACATATGGTGTATACAAGTTTGATTTAATTCAGGTATTACCATTAAGCTTAATAATTATGGTTATTTTAAACAAAATGAATATATCCATTATTTTTTCCAATGGTTCACTGCTGTTTTTTCCTGCTGTCAGTGGAAAGTTACTCACCTAAAACATTTAATAATAGTTCAGTTCTGAAGGGTCATTGGACACGAAACATTAACCCTGCTTTCTCTCCACAGATGTTGCCAGACCTGCTGAATTTCTTCAACAATTTATTCCATAATATGCACTGCTGTGCTTTAGGAACTCATAACTTTGATGGTTTTGCAAATTGTACCTTAAGAATGATAATAGATATTTCTGGTGTTTATTCCCCCTTCATTCTTTCATGGGATGTGGGAATTGTTGGCAGAGCCAGCACTTGTTGCGTTTCCCTAAATGCCTTCAAACTGATTGATTTGCGCAGTCATCTCAAACAGCAGTTAAAAGTCAGCCAACTACATTGTCTTGGGTCTGGAGTCACATGTAGGACTGATAATTAGGCTGGTAGATTTTCTTCCAAACAAGACAATCATGAATTAAATAGGTATTTACACAATTTACAACAGTTGTCACGATTATTAAGATGCATTAGAGATTTATAAATTGCATTCAAATTCCACCAGCTGCCACAGGGGCCTTGAACTGATATCCCAAAGCATTACCTTGGTGCTGTAATCTTGAAGGAGATGAAGCATATATTGATCCACCATTAGCATTTTTTCACTTGGAACTCCATCAGTTTCAGGGTTAAAATTATAAAGGTTCCCCAACATAAAGCGTAATGTATTCCGTAACTAAAAATACAGAATAAATTATTAAGATAAAGAAGCAGCCTCCTCCTGGTTTGTCTTCACCAGACGGCAAGGTAGAGATGGTCTTTATCACAAACTTCTAAGAGAATACGTATGATTGAAGGATGACAGATTTATGGCTGTTCTAAATTAAGACATGTTGAACACTTCTGAATAAGTCACTGCAAATATTAAAATAATGGCCATTATTAATAATTTTTTTTCTAGTTCATATCATAAATGAAACTCTTGCCTTGTGCAATACTCAAATTATTTCAGCTTAATACATCACTTTAATTTTATAATAGGCTAAGTAGACCACCAAAGCTCTTAACTAATTTCCAGATACCTTGCTCTTCAAAATGTTCGCAAAATTACGTTTTCAAAAATGATGTCTAACAAAACAGCTAAGGTACCTAATCATTGTTTGTGAAATGCTGTAACATATCCTAATGATGTAAAAGGGGCTATATAAATTAGCGAGTTTTGAGAAGAGTTGTAGCTCAGGTTGAGGTTCTGGGTGTAGGTTTGCTTGCTGAGCTGGAAGGTTCGTTTTCAGATGTTTAGTCACCATGCTAGGTAACAAATTCAGTGAGTCTCCGAACGAAGCACTGGTGGTGTAGTCTGCTTTCTATTTATATATTTGGGTTCCCTTGGGTTGGTGATGTCATTTTCTGTGGTGACATCATTTCCTATAGAGGTGTCATTTCCTGTTCTTTTTCTCAGGGGGTGGTAAATGGGATCCAAGTCAATGTGTTTGTTGATAGAGTTTCGGTTGGAACATCATGCTTCTAGGAATTCTCGTGCATGTCTCTGTTGGCTTGTCCTGGGATGAATGTGTTGTCCTAGTCGAAGTGGTGTCCTTCCTCACCTGTATGTAAGGATACATGTATCCTGGTGGCTAGTTTTCTGCCTGTTCGTCCAATGTAATTCATGCACGGTATTTTGTAGGTGACATTAGTTTTGTGTGTTGTCTGTATAGGGTCCTTCAAGTTCATTAGCTGCTGTTTTAGTGTGTTGGTGGGTTTGTGGGCTACCATAATGCCAATGGGTCATAGTAGTCTGGCAGTCATTTCCGAGATGTCTTTGATATAGGAGAGTGTGGCTAGGGTTTCTGGACGTGTTTTGTCTGCTTGTTTGGGTTTGTTGCTCAGAAATAGGCAGACTGTGTTCATTGGGTACCCACTCTTTTTGAATACGCTGTAAAGGTGATTTTCCACTGCTCTGCGTAGTTCCTCCGTGCTGCAGTGTGTGGTGGCTCGTTGAAATAATGTTCTGATGCAACTTAGTTTGTGGATTTTGGGATGATTGCTTCTTTAGTTCAGTATTTGTTGTTTTCCTGTGGACGCTAGTTTGAACTTCCGCATTGGCTGATTGCTTTACTGTGACATCTAGCAATGGCAGTTTGTTGCTGTTTTCCTCCTCTTTAGTGAATTTTATGCCAGTAAGGGTATTATTGATGGTGTTGAAGGTTTCCTTTAATTTGTTTCATTTATTGATGACAAAGGTGTCATCCACATAGCAGACCCAACGTTTGGGTTGGATGATTGGCAGAGCTGTTTGTTCGAGTCTCTGCATTACTACCTCTGCTATGGCATGATAGTAGCCCACAAACCCACCAACACACTAAAACAGCAGCTAATGAACTTGAAATATCCTATACAGACAACAAGCAAAACTAATGTCATCTACAAAGTATCTTGCAAGAACTGTAACAAATACTACATTGGACAAACAGGCAGAAAACTAGCCACCAGGATCCATGAACATCAACTAGCCACAAAAAGACATAACCCACCTTCACTAGTATACTTACATACAAGTAAGGAATTCACTACTTCGATTGGGACAACATATCCATTGTAGGACAAGCCAAATAGAGACATGCACAAGAATTCCTAGAATCATGACATTCCAACCAAAACTCTATCAACAAACACATTGACTTGGATCCCATTTACCCAACCCCTGAGAAAAAGAACAGGAAATGACACCACCACAGGAAATGACATCAATCACCCAAGAAAACCTAAATATATAAACAGAAAGTGGGCTACACCACTAGTGCTTCATTCAGAGGCTCACTGAAGATGTTACCTAGTATGGTGACGAAATTCTGAAAACAAACCTTCCAGCTCAGCGAGCAAACCTACATCCAGGACTATATAAATGCTGGGGACCATCTGAAGAAAAGTTTTTTTCATAACAAGCCCAGTGATTGATCCTTCCTGGTACTCTGTTTAAACATTTCTTTCATTGGAGGCTGTTGAGTAAGTTCACTCTGTGACACTATAATGCCAAAGAGTGTCTCTCTTTGATAGTGCAACAGAATATGAAATGCAGAACACTAAATTTAGAATAGAACAGAATAGCAAACACCCATTCAACCTATGGTTTACAAAAATCAACTCAAACAGCAGACAAGTTTAGCATTTCCATGCAGTCCATATTTCCAACAGTCTCGTCCATTCAAGCAATATTTGCTTAAATACTGCTGAACAAGGGGCACATGTTGTTGCAACATTCTGTGTTGTACTCTCCAGAACATTTGCAAGAAAACCAATATAAGATGATGACAACATTTTTATACCATGTGAGAAAAACGTGTTGACTGTTTGTTGAATGAACTCCGATGGGCAGAAAATTGCATAGATAATGTACTGGTTGTTAACTGCCGAGTTTTGTTTAAAATTTAAACAAGACAGGCTGACTCCAAATGTTAAAGTCATTACCTTGAGCAATAAACTGGAGAATGGCTGTTGCTTATTTTGTTACGTTGTAATAGGCACAGTGTGCTTTATCTGCAAAGAACTGCATCTCTTGTGTTAATATATGAAGCTTCTAGTATGTGCAGGTGCACATACTATGTGCCCAACTCTCTGGTTGATGGCTTTCCACTCTCATCCGGCACTTGTTCCCTTTTACTACTAATCTAGTAGATTGTGGAAATGAAAATGTTCTCATCAACTCAAGGATCAAGGATAATGCAGGAAAGTAACGATGAAGTGGAAGACTAACCACGATCCCTGTGAATAGCAGGGTGCTGAATGGGAAAGGGCTGTAAGGACTACTCTTGCTCCCATTTATGTTCTAATATTAGATTAGATTAGATAACTGACAGTGTGGAAACAGGCCCTTTGGCCCAACAAGTCCACACCGACCCTATGAAGAGTAACCCACCCAGACCCATTTCCCTCTGACTAACGCACCTAACACTATGGGAAATTTAGCATAGCCAATTGACCTGACCTGCACACGTTTTGGACTATGGGAGGAAACAAAGCACCCGGAGGACATCCAAGCAGACACGGGGAGAATGTGCAAACTCCACACTGACAGTCGCCCGAGGCTGGAATAGAACCTGGGACCCTGGTGCTGTGAGGCAACAGTGCTAACCACTGAGCCACTGTGTCACCCGTATTATTATGACAAACTGTCTGATCTTTCTCTTATTTGCCATCAAATAAAAGGTATGCCAATGAGGTAGATTTTTTAAAAAATTCAGATGACTGGGGAAGCAGTTATACCTCAATGTTAAGGTTAACGATAATTTAATGGAATCAGCTAATGCAGTGCAAATGGTTGTGATAAAACCACAAATTGATCTCAGGACAAAAGTTCAGGAGGTGGGCAATGAATTGCCTTGGTTGGCCACAGTTGTAATTTGAGCTGCTCCTCCTGTTCCACTATGGACAAGTGTTCACAAGATCCTTGGCCCATCTTCAAATGGATGGCTGTTATCCAGATTTTCTGTGGAAATTTTAAATCTGACATTTTATCACCCAGATCGATGGTGTTTGCAGTTGACTAGGTGTGTCATAGAGAGGTGACTCTGTCATCAGTTTACAGGGTGTGAAACATGTTCAGTTGAGAGCACAGGATTTGAGATGGGTGCATAGGATTTTCATCAAGGTTTTGTGCTTTGTTAGCTATCAATCAAAGGTATTTTTTGAGGAGAATGTTTTCCCTGGGAATGTCAGGTGATTCAGAGAGTGTAAGTCATTGTAACTGCACTGGTCTCAATGTCCCAAAAATAATTCTTTCTGGAGGTGGAAATGTATCATATTTATCTGCTAGCTTCTGAGCCCATTGAGCAACAGTACTCTATTGTTGGGTAGACAAGTGTAAATGAAACAGTATTTAGCATGTTGGCTTTGTCTCAGGTAGGACTTGCCAGTGTCACATGAGATTCACTCTCATCCTGATCTTGGCTCTAGTGTATTGAAGGTTTTCATGGTAGGTCAATGAATAGTCAGAGAGTGACACCAAGAAATTTTGGCATTTGGGGGACAAGTGGTCAACTATAGAACTGGCTTCCTTGGCTTTTGAGTTGGTCAGGTGGAAGATTGACATTACAGTCTTGGCCTGATTTAATTGAATCTTGTCTTTTTCTGAAGTGGGCTTCCAGAGACTCTAGATCTTCAATGAGAATTTCCTCAGTATTCTGTTGAGCATAGCTTGGAAAGCAAGGGTGAGTTGCTGGGACATGCAAAGAGCTGTAACTTTGTTGGACAACAGTCACTAGTTATATATAAAGAAGTCATTTGAGGAATGATCAGAGAAGAATCTGTTGTTGGCAGCTGAACCTGTCTGCAAGGTACACATGGAATTGTTTGGTTTCTAATCATGGAGCTGTTTGGTTATCAGGTTTTCACACTGCAAACGAATTGGAGAGTTTCAGCAGCCTGCCTTTTTCCACACAATGTCACAGGCTCAGGCTAAGTCGACAAAACCATTTCCTGTCTTAAGGCCTTTCAGAAAACCAGCCTCAATTGAGAGGGGTTAGGACTTGCCCAGAGCAATTGCAGCCAGTGCGAAAATCTGCTTCTGCCTGGAGACCTTACTGCTTCCAGGATGGGACTCAAACTGTTTCACAGGAGGAACTCCATGTCCTTTTATGTTATTGACAGCAGACCATGGGCAGCAGTGCTTGGTTACTGAGTGGCTTCCCACTTGGCAACGGTCACTACCTTGGACTGTCACCAGATAGTTGGAATGGTACTTGTGCTTTGTTGGTAAGTTTTGCCAGCCAATTCTTTCCCTGTGATTCAGTGTGCTTCAGGAATTCTGGGCAAATCCCATCAATTTCTGCTTTTTTGCCTGACTTACATGTTGTCAGGATACAGTATATTTCCTCATGTGTAGGGTTACCAGAAGACTGTCTGCTCTCAGGAAGATTTGCAAGACTGCATCAGCACTATTTTTACTGTCTGCTGACTGACACCTCTGGTTTATTAGAAACTGGGTAACAATAGTATGAGCAATGACTCAGGATTGCTGGTATGGTTGTTGTTCAGCTACTTCCAGGTGGCCTAGAAGTTCCCACTCTTTTTGATCCTGCCAGCTGTCAGAGCTCAGTTAGTCTTCAATTGAATTGGCTGCCAGACCCGGAGATACACAACAGCAACTTTGGTGATGACTGATTTATTCAACCTCTACTGCCACCTACATGATGTGTCATGGCCTCCAGCCTATCATCTATCCACACAATGCAGCCTGGATTAAAAGTAAAACCTGCATCCTAATGCTGCATTGCACTGTCAATGCTCTGATGTGAAGTACCACTCTGCAAATTCATCAGATTTCCTGTGCACTGCCTCATCAACATGGTACATCGCTCAACCTAAACTTAGCCTGACTCACTGCATTTCAATTGAATAGAAAGGCTTCTATATAAATTCAAGTTACAAAAATAATAATAAAACACCTGTCATTGAAGGAGTTGTGTACATTTTACTGCCAACAGGAAAATGTACTTAGTATTAGCAAAACAAGAAGAACTTCAGAGTTCATCTTTTCTTAGTTCTAACCTTAAAAATGTCATCTCTTGCTGCTTGCAGTATATTTTTGCCAATTAAAATCTCTGTGAAAACATTTGACTCTGCTGCCCACCAGCGAAGAACATCTGCCCCATAGGGTGGGTCTTGGTTTGGATCCTGTACAACATAAGCAACTGTAGTTAATATCTTACAGCATAAATATAAACATAGGAAATGTAGAATTTTGTTGATTATCTGCACATAATCTTAATGCACAATTTGTATGAACTTGATTTCCAGATGGAAAGAAATTTCTCTCTCATGTTAATGCACCAAACAAAAATTTAAGGTCACTGAAGCCAAACAAATGCACATTAATTAACTAATTTTGCATTCACTTATAAGGAGTTTCAAGGATTAAGAACCTTCTTTACTTGCAATTACAAGACAAAATGCTTTGAGGAATATCATTTTCAACCTTCAAGTGAACATTTGTTGAATATTATCCAAATAGGATAATTAAAATTATCCAAAACATAACACACTGGTTTTGAATAATTGTCAGTATTTCAAGAATATGTAGAAAGTATGCCAAATGAAGTTGAAAAGTACAGTTTTATCTTTTAATATCCTTGTCGCACTATTAAGAGCCAAAATTGCTATTAACTTGTGGTGCATGCACTTAACATGTTTATACAAAGACTGATCAATATTTCATTTAAAAAATATCCTACTTCTTACCACACACAGAAGCTATTGTCTCACTTTGCAATAAATCCCAGCATTTATCTAATCAATTAATATAGCATCATATTCATGGTGAACATTAGTAATCTGCTATATGCCTCTACATAATCCAAGCCACTGGAAAGTTTAAACGAGCAACTTTGCCTATCCTCAATCTTCCTGGAATCCTCATAGTCATACTTAGTCACACGGATAATGTCAAAAACAGAAACTGTGAACCGCTCCTCTAGCATTCAATTCCATGTTCAAGAATATGGTGAATGGAGTGGACCTGACACAATACAAACTCAGCACCAGTAAACATGTTTGTAAACATGTTTGCAAAACCCACATATGAAGTGGCAATGGTAAAGGCTATAAAAATCTGAATTTGTTCAAGAAGAAGTGACTGCAGTAGGTACAGTAGAATGACCATGGGCATGATTTGTATGGACTTGCAGAAACAAATATGAAACTCTTCATAAGAGATGGTTATAAGAAAAGAATATTCACCAGTTCTGCAGAAGGGTCACTGTACTCGAAATATTAATTCTGCTTTCTCTCCACAGATGATGCCAGACCTGCTGAGCTTCTCCAGCAATTCCTGTTTTTGTTCCACTAAGTGGGGTTTTTAGATTAGATTCCTTTCAGAATGGAAACAGGCCCTTTGGCCCACCAAGTGTACACTGACCCTCCAAAGAGTAACCCACCCAGACCCATTCCCCTCCCCTATATTTAGCCCTGACTAATGCACCTAACACTATGGGCAATTTAGCATGGCCAATTCATCTGACCTGCACATCTTTGGATTGTGGGGGGAAACCGGACACCAGGAGGAAACTCACGCAGACAGAGGGAGAATGTGCAAACTCCACACAGACAGTTGCCCGAGGTGGGAATCGAGACCAGGTCTTTGGTGCTGTGAGGCAGCAGTGCTAACCACTGAGCCACTGTGCCGCCTCATTCCCTGAAATTTAACAGATTAAAAGAAAACCTGACAATGTTTTCAAGATGCAGGTAGCCCCTGCTTTCTGAAAATAGAGCATTCTCAGGAAACCTTTCGTAAACTGAAAATGGCGTAAAGTGAAAGTGCATGTGGGAGAAAGTATCGTCGTTTCTCATAAAAGCGAAAATCCTCTCCGAATATGCGCAAGGTACTAATGTAGCTCTTTAATAAAAGCAAAACTGCGTAAAGCAAACATTCGAAAAATTGGGGGGTACCTGTGTTAAGGGGAACAGCTCAGATAGACACAAGCAAACGACTTAGGCTGCTTAGGGATTCTAGGACTTGCGAATCATTTAAAAATTAGAGCTCGACTTTTCAGCAGTGAAGTAAGGAAATATGTCTACACACAAAGGACTGCAAATGTTTAAAGGTCTCTTCCACAAAAGAAAATGGTGCTCTATCAATTGTTAATTTTGTGATGGGTAGATTTTGTTAACCAAAGATATTAAGGGATCTAAGGCATATATCTGGAATACACATGGAAGTCATCGATAACTATGATCTCATTAAATGACAGAGCAGGTTTAAAAGGTTTAATATCCTCATCGTTTTACACAAGGACATCACAATGAGCCACTTCATTCATTTAACTGCTGATATCCTAACCACCTTTATGAAAGAATTACTTATGGCAAGAAACCTTCATAGATGCAATCACAGCATCATATAGTACAGAAGAGGCCTTTTGGTCTACTGTGTTCTGTACTCCCAAAAATACACGGCTAGCTACGCTAGTTCTCTTTTCCCACATTAGGCCCATAGCCTTGAATGTTATGAATTTTCTTTTTTTCAAACCCTACTTTCACTGTAGCATTCTTTGAAAATGCAGTACCTTGACAAAGTGTTTTTGATCACTTTTTAAGTTCATAACTGTTGATAACTTACTTCGTTCTGAAAAACTAATTTTATATTAAACTAGTATTTTTTTGTTGTGAGAAGTAAAACAAAATACTGTAAAGACTTACCAGTCCTCCATTAACAATAACATCTGGATCTACCACATTTCCAATGGATTTGGACATTTTTTCACCACTTTCATTGAGAGTAAATCCATGGACCACCAGTTTTCTGAGGATAAAATATTCAAAGCTTACTAACGAAAATCTGTCCTCCACTAAAAGATGCTTTACTACTCCACAGTTTTATACAGTTTAAAGGCAGGATTTTCCATGCAAATGCTTCAAACCAGAAACTTAGGTTAAATTGTTTTGAAGGGAGTATATTTGTAAACATGTGCATTTAAACTTTTAGAAGTACTCTTAAAACAAATAATTTAGACAAGCATTTTTGTTAAATCACAATTTTCATTCCACTTCTTAATGATTTGCTTGTGCTATTGGGCAGGGTTTCATGAGTGTCCCTGGCTGGATCAGCATTTATAGCACAACCCCAGACGCACTTGTGCTGGAGCTGGTGAGCTGCCTTCTTGAAGAGCTGAAGCCCACGTGTTGTAGATAAAACCACAATGCTACTAGGAAGGGAATTCCATGATTTTGACCCAGTGACAGTGAAGGAACGGCGATGATATATTTCCAAGCCAGGATGGCGAGGGACTTGGAGGGGAATTTGCAGATGGTGGTATTTCCATGTATCTACTGCCCTTGTCCTTCTAGATGGAAGTGGTTGTGGGTTTGTAAGACTATTTTTAAAGGATTTTTGCTGAATTTTTGCAATGCATTTTGTCGCTAGTACACATTATAGCTACTGAGCATTGGGAATAGATGTTTGTGGATATGGTATGAATCAAATGGGATGCTTTGTCTTGAATGGTGTCAAACTTCAGTGTTGTTGGGAGATGAACTCATCAGGCAAATAAAAAGTATGCCACAACACTCCTCATGCGCCTCACAGATGGTGGGCAGGTTTTAGGGAATCTAGAGGTTGTACAGTCATACAGCCCGGGAACAGATCCTTCGGTCCAACCAGTCCACGCCGACCATGTACCCAAACTAAACTAGTCCCACCTGCCTGCACTTGGCCCATATCTCTCCAAACATGTCCTATTCATTAACTTATTCAAACATCTTTTAAACATGTAACTGTACCTGCATCCACTACTTTCTCCACGAGTTCATTCCCCACACAAACCACTCTGTGTAAAAAGGTTGTCCCTTATGTCTTTTTCCTCTTGCTCTAAAAATATGCTTTCTAGTTTTGAACTCCCCCAACATCATGCAGTTTTCATAGCCTCTAAATGTTTCTTATAGTCACTTTACTTGTATTACAAGTCCAATTCAGTTTCTAGTCAATGGTAATCCCCAGGATGTTGATAGTGGGGGATACAGGAATGATAATGCCATTAAATGTCAAGGTGCAGTGGTTAGATTTATATCTTGCTGGAGATGGTCACTACCTGGCATTTATATGGCATGAATGTTACGTGACATTTTTCAGCCCAAGACTGGATATTGTTCAGGGCTTGATGCATTTGGACGTGGACTCCTTAGAATCTGAGGAGTCAGAATGCTGCTGAACATTGTGCAATCTTCGGACATTATAATGTTTGCAAGTTTTGAGAAGATTTGTAGCTCAGGTTTAAGGTTCTGGATCTAAGTTTGCTTGCTGAGCTGGATTTTGATGATCATATAACACACTATTCATGCCACTGATATGTGAGAATATTGAATTGCCTCTAATTTTAAAATTTTAATAAGAACACCTGATCAATCCACTGAGATCCTCCTGCAGTTTATAGTTATCCTCCTTACTATTCACCTCCCAACTAATTTTTGCGACATCTGCAAACTTCTTGATCAAATGGCCTGAATTTAAGTCCATATACTTAATTATAACCCACAACAAGAAGGGTCACAATACCAAGACCTGCAGAACCTCACTGGAAATAGATTTTCACTCACAGAAACATTCCGTCTGCGTTCACCCTCCATTGCCTCTTGGCCAATTTTGGATTCAATGTGCCACTTTGCCTTGCGTCTCAAGCTCTTAACTTTCCTGACCAATCTGTCATGACGGATGCTGTCAAAAGCCTTATTAAAATCCACATAAACCACATCTTCTTCGACTTATAACAAGGCACTCCTCTTTGTAATGTCAATCCAAATCATCAGAAAATAGATTGCAGCCAAATTCAGGTCATGCATTCCAGATGGGCAAGGATTCTGATCAGGTGAATTTATAACATTGTCCTCCTAAAGTGTGAATCAATATAGCAGCCTAAGAAGGCTCATGCAGCATGTTTCAATGACTACTGCCCAGTGGCCCTAAATTCGGTGGTCATGAAGTGCTTTGAAAGGCTGATCATGGCATTAATCAACTCCAGCCTCCCCATTACTCTTGACTCACTCCAATATGCCTATCGAACCAACAGATCCACGTCAGATGCCATATCACTTGCTCTTTACTCCTCCTTAGAACATCTTGATAACAAGGCACTCCTCTTTGTAATGTCAATCCAAATCATCAGAAAATAGATTGCAGCCAAATTCAGCTACATAAGAATCCTACTCATTGACTACAGTTCAGTCTTTAACACTATTATCCCCTCGACACTGATTACTCAACTTGGTGATCTCAAACTAAGCCCCATTTTCTGTAACTGGATCCTCAGTCTCCTGACCCACAGTTCACAATCAGTGAAGACTGGGGACAATATTTCATCATCACCAGCACTCAACCCCCTACTGTACTCACTGTATACCCATGACTGCGTTGCCAAATACCAGACTAATGCCATTTACAAGTTCACCAATGACACCACCATTGTCGGTCGAATCTCAGATGGCGTCAGACGGGAGGTGGAAGACCTGGAAAAATTGTGCACTGAGAACAACCTAGCTCTCAATGCCAGCAAAACCAAGGAACTCATTATTGACTTTTGGCGGGATGTTACACATGCACCCCCCTACACTTTTAACAGCACAGAGGTGGAATGAGTGGAGAGTGTCAAGCTCCGAGGAGTGGTCATCCACAACAAGCTTCATTGGACTCTTCATGTGGACGCACTGGTTACAATGGCCCAACAATACCTTTTCTTCCTCAGGCAGCTGAGGAAATTTGGCATGATGGCAAATATCCTTGCCAACTTTTATAGGTGTGCCATTTGGAGCATCCTGTCTGGATGTATCACTACCTGGTATGGCAACTGTACCATTCAAGATTGGCGACGGTTACAGAAAGTGGTGAACTCGGTCCGGACAATCACAAAGGCCAACTTCCCATCTATAGAATCCATCTACCAGGCCCGCTGTCAAGAAAAAGCCACCAGCATTCTCAAAGATCCATCCCACCCTCGGATGTTTTTCTACAACCTCTACCATTGGGGAGAAGGTACAGTCGCCTGAAGAGAGAGAGAGAGAGAGACACACACACACAGGTTTGGAACAGTTTCTATCCTACAGTTGTTAGAATACTGAATGGAGTCTCAAACTCTTAATATTTGCCTGTTTTTGTTTTTGCCACTGTTTACCTATTATTTACTTATCGATGCCACTTAACTCTGTGATCTGCCTGTATTGCTCGCAAGACAAAGCTTTTCACTGTGCCTCGGTACACATGACAATAAATTCAATTCAATTCAGGGGTATGGACACCACGAGGAGGTAACATTAGAAAGGAAAAATAAGGTACATAAAAATTTGAGAGAGACAGTATTAGAGTAAATATTACAAAGATATCAAGTGGCGTCAGAGTAGAAGAAAATGGAATAAAATGCAAATTAGATTTGTTGTGTATATAAGTGAATGCATGGTGTGTGGTAAATGGTTGCTCAGCTGCAGGTACAGATAATCAAGTGGAAATATGATGGTATGGAAATAACAGAGATCTGATTTTAAAAGATGCAGGATTGGGTTCTAAGTATTCCTGGATACAAGGAAAAATAGATAAGGAAATAAGACAGGAGTGATAGGGTGTCTTAGAGAAGTCAAGAACAAAAAGTATTCAGACCACAGCTAAGAAATAAT
Organism: Chiloscyllium plagiosum; assembly: GCF_037043375.1. Lineage (NCBI taxonomy): Eukaryota > Metazoa > Chordata > Chondrichthyes > Orectolobiformes > Hemiscylliidae > Chiloscyllium > Chiloscyllium plagiosum. The sequence goes on from NW_028270148.1 coordinate 45,315,119, forward strand.
AGTTACCATCATAATACTGGGTGTATTCTATACATCACCACTAAGTTGGAAAGATATGGAGGAACAAATTTACAAGAAATTACAGAGGGCATAAAACTATAAAGCAATTTTTATTAGAGGCTTGAATTATTCTAATGTAGACAGGGATAGTAACAATGTCAGAGCAGAGAAAGGGAAGAACTTTTGAAGTGTGTTCAGGAGAATTGACTCAAACAGTACATTTCAAATCAGTGCAGAAGGAAGGGTTGCTGGACCTGTTTCTGGGAAATGAGGTGGGTCATGTGGATCCAATCTCAGCAGGGGAACACATCAGAGATTATAATCATACTCAACCTGAACCTTATGGTACTATGGCAAAGGACAAAACATAAAAATATAAAAACTAGGAGCAGTATAGGCTAATCTCAATACAGCTTTAACACCAATTCCATGCCTGCCCCAAATAAGCTTGGACTCCTTTGTAGATAAATAACCTGTATAACTCAGCCTGAATCTATTCAATGAACCAGCCTCTCTCCTTTGCAGAGAATTCCAAACATTATTATTGCTCAGAGAAGAAATTCCTCCATGTTTCTACCTTAAATGAGACAACGCTTATTCTGAACAGCATTGTGGTTCCAGTACCCATGAAGGAAAGGAAAGTATTCTCTTCACCCTCTACCATGTTAAGCTTTCAGAGAATCTTCCCACTTGCAATAAGATCACCTTTCATTTTTCTAAAATTGAATTATGTACAGGCCCAACATTCTTAAATGTTCCTCATAAGACAACCTCGAATTGAGTGTGCAGGGCTCATTTTCAAACTGTGTGGAAAGTACAAAACCTTGAAGTATTGGGAACTGTGAGAAGGCAGAGATTAGACTTCAAAAGGACACAATCAGCCAGGAGGAAAAGGTAGACACATGGAAAATACAGTTTAAAGCAGAAAAAGTGTGAAGTGATACATTTTTGGAGGAAGGATGAGGAAGGGCAATGCAAAACAAGGGATACAACTCTATGGGGGGTATGCAGGAGCAATGGAATAGAACAGAACATATGTAGACAAATCATTGAGGAGAAAGTGAGGTCTGCAGATGCTGGAGATCAGAGCTGGAAATGTGTTGCTGGAAAAGCGCAGCAGGTCAGGCAGCATCCAGGGAACAGGAGAATCGACGTTTCGGGCATAAGCCCTTCTTCAGGAAGAAGGGCTTATGCCCGAAACGTCGATTCTCCTGTTCCCTGGATGCTGCCTGACCTGCTGCGCTTTTCCAGCAACACATTTCCAGACAAATCATTGAGTGTGGCAGAGCAGGTTGGGAAAGCAGTTAGTAAATTCAAGCTATGGAATTCAAGGCTTTATAAATTAGATTAGATTAGATTAGATTACTTAGTGTGGAAACAGGCCCTTCGGCCCAACAAGTCCACACCGCCCGCCGAAGCGCAACCCACCCATACCCCTACATTGACCCCTTACCTAACACTACGGGCAATTTAGCATGGCCAATTCACCTGGCCGGCACATCTTTGGACTGTGGGAGGAAGCCGGAGCACCCGGAGGAAACCCACGCAGACATGGGGAGAACATGCAAACTCCACACAGTCAGTCGCCTGAGGCAGGAATTGAAACCGGGTCTCTGGCGCTGTGAGGCAGCAGTGCTAACCACTGTGCCACCGTGCCGCCCAATAGAGTCAGAGAGTACAAAGACATGGAAGTTAAGGTGATCCTTTATATAACACTGGCTTCAGTCTCAACCGAATTACTATATCCGATTCTGTGCACCAGACTTTAGGAAGGAAGTAAAGGCAGTAGAGAGGATTCAGAAAAGATGTACAAGAACAGTTCCAAGAATACAAATTTTCAGTTACATGGACAGATTGCGGAAGTTAGAGCTGTTCTCCTTAAATAAGGTTGAAAGGAGATTTGATAGAAGTATTTGAAATCATAGGGGTCTGGACAGAGTAGACAGGGAGAAACTACTTCCATTATTGGAAGAATCATAAATTGGAGGGAGAAAGATTCAAGGTAAAGGGAAAAGAACAAAAGGTGACATGAGAGAGAACTTTTTTTGAATGCAGTGAATTTTTAGAATCTAAAATATTTTGCCAGAGATCATGGCGATGGCAGCTTCAATTTTGGTTTACAAAAAACAGATAATTTTCTAAAGAGAAGAAAAACTTGTCAGTTTTGGGAAAAGTCCAACGAATGGACTAGATAAACTGCAGAGATTTGCCAGGGACACAAGAGGTCAAGTTGCATCCTTCTGTGTTGGACCATCCCTTTATATATTTCATGTACACTTTGAAAGGGCCATTGGAATTGAATTTTCCAAGGATAGGCAAGCTCACGCAGATTCCACACAGTTCCCTCAGAAATCCCTAAGAGTATTGAGACAAGACAGAAGGTTGACACTGATACAAAAGTTAGAGACAGTAAGCTAAATAGACAAGGCAGACAAGAGCATGGCAGAAAACAAGGGAAGGCTGATGAATTAAAATACATTTATTTCAATGCAAAAGGCCTGGCAGATCAGGCAAATGAACTCAGGGCATGGATAGGAACATGGGACTGGAATATCATCACCATTACAGAAACATGGCTGAGGGAGGGACAGGACTGACAGCTCAATGTTCTGGGTTACAGATGCTATAGGAAGGATAAAAGGGGAGGCAAGAGAGAATGAAGATTGGCGATTCATATAAACGATTTGGATGAGAATAGAGGAGGCATGGTTAGTAAGTTGCAAATAACACCAAAATTGATGGTATAGTGGAGAGTGAAGAAGTTTATCTAAGAGTACAATAGAATCTTGAGCAATTGGGCCAGTGCGCCGAGGAATGGAACATAATATAGATAAATGCAAGGTGTAGTACTTTAGTAAGACAAACCAGGGCAGGAATTAGACAGTTAATGGTAGAGACCTCGGGGTACAGGTACATAGTTCCTTGCAAGAGGTGTCATGGGTAGATAGGGTGGTGAAGTCAGTGTTTGGCACGTTTGTCTTCATCAATCAGAGCATTGAGTGGTTGTTGTGATGTCATGTTATGGCTGTACAAGACATTGGTAAGGCCACGTTTGGAGTATTATGTACAATTCTGGTCACCCTGCTATAGGAAGGATGCTATTAAACTGGAAAGAGTGCAAAAAATATTTGCTAGTATGTTACCGAGATGACAGGGTTTGTGTTATAAGGAGAGGCTGAATAGGCTGGGATTTCTTTTACCCATAGGAGGCTCAGGGGTGATAGGCATAGATAAGATGAATAACCAAGGTCTTTTTCCCAGAGTAGGGGAGTCTAAAGCTAGAAGGCATAATTGTAAGGTGAGGGGGGAAAGATTCAAAAGAGACCTGAGAGGTGACTTCTTATACACAGACGTTGGTGCATGTATCAAATAAGCTGCCACAGGAAATGGTAGAGTTGCACATTTAAAAGACGTTTGGACAGGTTCATGGATAGCAGAGGTTGAGAGGGTTATGGGCCAAATGCAGGCAAACGGGACTTGTTCAGTTTAGGAAACTTGGTCGGTACAGACAGATGGGGCCAAAGGGTCTGTTTCCATGCTGTACAACTCCACGAACATGGAGCCTTACTTCCATTCTGACAGTAGGACTGTCGGAAGGCAGCAAGTCACATTCTCTTTTCATAACAGTCACTCTGAAAATTAAAGGTCCTCACAGGCAGTTTGGCAGCAGCTATTAAATCATAAGTATTTGTTAAGTGGGAAGGATTTATATTGACTAATACAAAGGGAAGAAATAACTAAAAGAGAATGCTTATTTAGGTTTAATACAGAATATACAAATTTACCAAAATGATTTGAAAAGTTCAATGTGCTCTATGTGGACTACGTTCAGAGGAGCAAATGACATGATAATAAATGTACAAGTTAATAGCCCAATTAATTTGATTAATAAAATACTAACCTATATGGAATCTGTTTCTCAGCTGCTACACTGGTGAGCAGTGAGGATTGAAACCATCCACCCAGTTGATCCTTCCCCTCCAGGTACACATCTGCAACATTACCTACATCCAGGATAAAAAGGGAAATCATTAAATAAAATTTTCTCAAAACATGTTCATTCACAATTATGAAAAAAAAATTGTAATTTAGAAATGACTTTCTGTGATTAAACAAATTCAAAATGGATGTCTTTTTTCCCTTCACTAATAATCAAAACACTATATTTTCAGAATTCACTTCACAGCTTTTTTTGCCCATTTCTTTGAACAAAATGAACTTGTATAGAAAAATCATCCTAATGCACTTAAGTACAGATTTGGAAAACCAATTTAAGACTTGCCAAACAATGCATTTTTAAGAAGGGTCTTAGAACAAGAAAATGAGGTAAAAGTGGAGAGAATTTGAGAATGTAGAATTTAATGACTGAAGACACGGTTGGTTATAGCAGGACAAAAGAGCTCGAATTACAGAAAGGCCAGAGTTGAGGCAACGTAAATATCTGATGGGGGAAATGGTTACAAAGAAAGAAACATAGTCATTAAATGATTTAAACAGAAGAATAAGATTTTTAAATTTGGGAGACTGGAAAATAGTATGGGGTAGGATACACATCAATTTTTGTATGAGCTGAGGTTTATCGAGTGAGGCCAGTCAAAACAGCATCAGATTAAACATTTCTAGGAGTAGCAAAGGCAATAAATGAGGATATCAACAGACAGCTTGAGCTACAGATGCAAATGCATTATACCACCAGAGTTGAAAGTGCTCAGTCTTTTATGATGGAAAAGAGTATAGGCTCTGAAGCTCAGTTCAGTATTGGAACAGAACACCAGAGTGGTTTACAATCTAAAGAAAACACTGCAGCTGAACTCTAAAAGTAAAATTATTGTTGTGTTACTGGACCATTAGGCTGCTGTGACATTAGAGAAAGACAACTGATAGTGGTCTAACCCTAGTATCACCACGACTCAGGAGAGGGGAGATGTTGGGAAGGAGGGTCCTTCATGGCAACCTCAGTCAGTGCAGGAATTAAACCCATGCTGTTGGCTTCCATCTGCATCACAAACAAGCCATCCAACCTAATGCTAACTTGGGAGGAGAGCATTTTGAAAACTTCCTCTTATTAATACCTCCTGCTGAGTATTTAGTTTTCAATGTAAAAATTATATCCCTCCCCTTCAGAGGTCTACCTCTGCCTTATGATAACATTGACCAAAATCAAGGGCAAGAAACCCCAATGCCACTGTTCAATCACTGGCACACTCCATCTGACTGCTAGGTGGTGTTCAAGAGTTGCCTAGGGTTGATTCTCTCTCCCATTATTCATTCCACCCCATGAATGATGTTCTAGGCCACATATAATTTTCTATGTTTTAAACTGCCAATTAAAGTACACATCATTGTTTAACACTTCTCTTCAATGCAAGGCTGACAAAATTCAATATTTGGATGAGCATTACTAAATGACTTCAATTTTGAATAGATGTTTTATATCAGATAAGCTACACGCATTGATATTTAATACAATGACTCACTAAGAATTTCTCAAACTGAAGTATCTCTAAGCACATGTTAAAACAGAAGTCATTACCTAAATCACTGTTTAGAATCTTAAAATAATAGGGATCAGGGAGAGGGAGCTCAAGAAAAAGATAGATCCTACTTTAAGCAAAAAGTGTTGAGGTTCAACTGCAATGTGTGCTTATATTATACTTTTAATTTTTGGAAACATTGCAAGTAACTTTACAAATGTAATAATGAAATAAATAGGAAACCAGAGAGAGATGGAGAGATATTAAACATTTTGACAATTTCTGAACTTTCAAAAGTTTTGGAAAGGCAAAACATGTTTAAGGAGGTTTTTTTCCAGGCAACAAATTGAGGTAGTTTAACTGTCCATCACCAACAACTGTAGTATAACATGTTTAGAAAAATCAGAGGGAAAGAAATCTAATGGTTCAGAAAGGATAGAGTTATGAATGAGATTGCAGAAAAGGGTTGCAAGGCTAAGGTTTGACATGCAGATGAGGAATCTGAATTCAATGCAGTGAAGAACAGAGGGCTAGTATTGATCAGCAAGGGCATCGAGGAGATTGGTGAAATGGAGCTTTATTCAAATTAGAATGTATGTGGCACAAACAGTTTAGATATGAAAGTTCAACAAGGAGATCATTATTCTGAGGCTTGAGGTCACATTCCATAAACCTCTCAGCAAGAAGCACAGGCATACTGGTAAGAGGTGTCTGCAATGCCAAGATCTCTGTGAAGTCTGAATATCTATTAGTTGAGTTCAAAATTTTGATCTGGTCAAGATTAAACAAATCTATCTTGCAGTAAAATATATATATTAAACCTGTCAAATGATAAATAGGAAAGGGAAGACAAATGGTTAAGAAAGTAATTTGGACAACTCTCAAAAATTAGTGATACTGGCCACATCACTAATTACATTATGAATCAATTATTTAAGAGATTGCACAATAATTTTCTTCATACACAAGATCTGTGATGCTCCAAACTGAACACAATGATCTGAAAAAGCAATCTTAATCACTATGAATGTTAATATCTCAAAATGGCAGACCACTTTTCAGTTTACAGACATTGACTTCAAATGAATTATTTTTGAACAGGTTTCATCTAAGCCATGGCATTTCAATTGTTGAGAAGTGTTGAAGAGGATAAAAGAACGCGGTCTCACGGGGCATAGTACTTTACCGAGATAAAATTCTCTTCCAAAGTCTACAAGTTTAGGGGGCCATATAAATAAATATATTCCACATTCCTGAAAATGCCATTACAAAAGATAGCATGATAAGGATATATTTACTTTAGTAAGCAAACTGTAAAATAAAACTAATAAAATATTATAGCACTAACCTTTAGAATTATATCAGTAATTCGATTTATACCCTCCTCCTATCAGTTTTTAAAACTGAATCGGGTTAGAAAGCAATTATGCCAAAGTTAAATCTGTTGATTCAAGAAATCTAATCACTGGATAAAATGTCATTTTCTCATGTCCTCAAAAATGGCCTGGTTAGACTATAAAGTATTGTGTTCAGTCTTGGCATCATAACTTTGGGAGGATATACTGATCTGAAGGGAAAAGAGTGTAGATTTACCTGAATGATACCTGGGACTTTAAGGGTTATTATATCATCAACATTACAAACCAGCGCTGTATTTCCTGGAATTTAGTTGGTGATGTTGTAATTTAATTGAAGTTTACAAGACAGTAGAAGGAAACAATAGGCTGAATAAGGAGAAAGTCTATCTCCTGTTGGGGATCTCGGGCTAAGGTTAGAATGCTTTTTAAAAAAAAAGCCAGATCTTCCAGGAGCAAAACTGGTAACACTTTTAGATGGAAATATTGGTGAAGCCTGTAATGGTCTTTTGCAGAAAAGGTTTGTTTCCAGATCAATTCTTTAAATTTTAATTGTAAGATTGATACATGTTTGCTCATCGGAAGGTATTGAAGGATACCAAGAATATAGTTAGATCGCAGATTAGTTATTGAATGGTGAACCTGTGTTTCTGAAATAAGATGTTATGCCACAGTGACATAATATTAAAAAATTGTAAACATTTGGTAAGAAAGGGCTCAAAGACTATTGAAAAGCCACATTTTAATGTGAATTCTACAAAATAATTTACAACAAGATGTAGAGAGTAATAAAATCAACCTTTGCCTTACGCTTGCCCTTTGACGAGCAAATAAAAGAGTTAAGATATGCTAGTCTAAAAGCTAAGCTGACCTGATCTGTTAAATATTATCAAATATGATAGTGTTGAAAGAGGTTATTGCATCTTGAAACTCAACTGCCAAGTCTGATTTTCTACCAACCCTATATTAAGCCATTTATCTTCAAGTCATTAATCCATTTTCTGTTGAAGTTCACATTCTTTACAATAATTTTTTTTCAAAAAGATAGGACCCATTTTTCTTTCAAATTAATATTCATAGTAGTAGAAGTCCAGTAATGCTGAAAAGTTGAACAATATAACATAATAATTAAAATCATGGAAACTACAATCTGTTACTGAAGTGGAGCAGTGGTAAACTTGGATTTTTCTATGTTATGTACCAAGGTTATTTGCTTTAAAACACTCTCTAAATCAAGTTGTGTCTGAAGGAAGATTTTTCTTAAATGTAAATCTATCCTTAGGTTTCCTAAAGCACTTTATAACCAATGGATTTATCCTATAGGGAAGTCAGTGTTGCTTTGGTGGGAAATAAGGAAACAGAATTGCATAGAGAAAGGTTTCACAGTTGGCTGAATGACCAGAATCATTTGGACGAGGATTTAATGTCAGCCAGAACAATAGGAGAACTCCCTGTTTTTGAAATAATGATAATGAGATTTTCTATCTTCACCAGAGGAGACTGCAAGGCCTTTGATTCAGTACATTATCCAAATAAGAATACCCCCACAACACAGCATTCAGTCATTTCTGCAACAAAATTACAGAAGTACACCAATTTTTTTTAGGTATGAGGAGACTTTCTAATCTAATCTTTTACACAGCTGAAAGGGGTAGATTGAGAACAGAGCAAAATTTGACATCCATGAGGATTGAAGCACAATCTTAAACCTCATGGGCTAGCACATCCCTTAATTTACAACACCATGAAACTACAACAACACTTGTTCAGTGAGGAATGTAGGATAGCATGCCAGAAGCTATCCCAAGCAGAACTACAAATAAGATTTCAACTTGGTGATGCTCCAACGCAGGTCTACATACTCGCTAAACAGTTGTAGCATTCTACTATAGACCGAGCTAAGAAGCCACAGATTAAAGCTCTGTGGTCTTGGCATATCTCGATGTGAATGATGAACAATTAGATAACTAACCAGAGCAGCATGCTCCATAAACACCCCATCCTAAATGATGGTGACTCTACTGTAACTGTCTAAAAGACAAGGTTAAAATATGTGTGTTCATCTTAACTAGAAGTGCAGAGTGAATCAGCCATCCTGGCTTCCTGTTGAGGTCACAATCACCATTGATTCCAGACTGCTGACAATTCAATTCGTTCCATGTGATATCAAGAAGTGGCTGACCACATAATGCAGCAGTGGATATGGGCTTTGACATTAATGAAATGTCAATTGCTCATAGGTTGTGCGCCCTTATTTCAGAGGGGCTGGAGTACAAGAATAGGGAAGTCTTTCTGTACAAGGTTAAAAATCTCAGAACACCAGGTTATAGTCCAACAGGTTTATTTAGAAGCACTAGCTTTCGGAGCGTTGCTTCTTCATCAGGTAGTTGTGGAGAATAAGATTGTAAGACACAGAATTTAGAGCAAAAGTTTACAGTGTGATGTAACTAAATTTATATATTGAAAAAGACACGGATTGTTTGTTAAGTGTCTCCCATGTTGGTTTCAGTTTCTGTACAAGGTGCTAATTAGACCACATCTGGAGTACTGACAGCAGTTCTGGTCCCCTTATTAAAGGAAAGATATTTCATTGGAGGCAGTTCAGAGAAGGTTCACTAGGATGATCACTGGTATGGAGGGATTGTTTTATGAGCAGAGGGAAAACAGCTTGGAACTGTACTCATTGGAATTCAGAACAGGTGATCTCATTGAAACATATAGGATTCTTAAGAGGCTTGACAGGGTGAATGCTGAGAGAAAACATCTGGCAAGTCTAAGACCAGAAGTACAGCCTCAGAATAAAGGGACAACTATCTAAGACTGAGATAAGGAGGAATTTCTTTTCTTGGAGGGTTGAGGCTGTCTTTTCAAAAACTCTCCCTTAACATAGTCACAGGTGGGAATCGTCATTAAAGATTGCAGAGTGTTCAATTCCACTTGTGACTCCACTGACAGTGAAGCGGTCAGTGTCCATCTACAGAAAAACCTGGACAATGTTTAGGCTTAGACTGATGTGGAAAATTAAATTTATGACTTCATACGCGAAACAGCGACCATTTCTAACAGAAGAGAATGAAAGCATCACCATTTTTAGATTCAAAAGCATTACTGTAGCTGAATCTCCCACCATCAGCACCCAAAGGAGCACCATGGATCGGAAACACAACTGGACAACAACATAAATACAAGATAAAGGCAGAAGTTGAAACTTCTCACCTCCTGACTTCCTAAACCCTGTCCACCATCTGCAAGGTATACATATGGGGGTGGGGGGTGTTGGAACACTCCCCACATGCCTGGATGAGCATATTTCCAAACATAAACTCAAGAAGTCTGAAACATTCAAGACAAAACAGCCTGTTTGATCGACATACCATCCATCACCTCCACTATTCACTGCGTCTGCTGCAATATACAAGAGCAGCAGTGTGTCCCATCTAACAAATGCAATGCATCAACTCATCAAGACTTACTGACCAGCATCTTCCAACTTGGTACCTCTACAACCTCGAAGGACATGGACAACATATGCACAAGAACTCCACAACTTGCAAGCTCCCCTCCAATCAGTCATTATCCTTAGAACCATCTTGCTGCTCCTTTAGTGCTGCGAGGTTCAAATCTGGAAGATCTTCCCTCGCAACTGATGGGTCATTAAAAATGGACAATATATGCTGGCCTCGCCATGACAGTCATATCTAATTAATGTATATTAAAAAAATTATACATTTTATCATAATATTTAATGTGTGCATTTATTTTGCTCTATCCATCCAAATAATTTAGTTTTAAAAGCATGATTTTTTTTAAAAATGCACCTGCAAGATGATTTTGCATGTCAAAATGTCTCAAAGCATTTCGGAGGAGAACTGGATATCAACCAAGTTCCAGGAGCACAGGTAGGTTTTAAGGCAACATTTGAAGGAGAAGAAATGGGACCCTGGATAGAAGATTTAAGGATATTTTATGATTGTTATTTTTATCTCAAAAACTTCACACCTTTTCATACAAATAAAACCCTGTGGTTAACTATATTGCACCACTCCCGACAATCCATTCGCTTTTCAACATTTTTCATGTGATGAATATGGAGGAATGATAATGTTGATAGAATCCAAAATCTGGAGGACAAAATAAACTCCCCAATAATGAAATGCTTCTTCTATCTTGTGAAATGAGCAGGTATCCATTCGAGCAATGTTGACTGCTAAAAGAAAACTGTCATTGGATCAGATGAACATGAAAATTTCAATTATTAGGTAGAACTCTTTAAAAAGTACCGACTTACTCAGTCTATGTAGAACCATTTAAACACAAGGGCTACATTGACTCCATACAATGCAAAGAGTAGCATCAGCCTGAAAACAGTATTGAGACATTTACTGCTACATTTAAAGCAACATATATCTTTCCCAATCTACACAGATCTGAATATTCTTTTGATCTTGACTGAAAAGCAGTAATATTTTGTACCACATCTTATGTTCTTAATTTGGGAATGAGAACCACATCTTAAATGCCCTAGTGAATAAGTTTAGCACAGAATGACTATAGTTAAGATACAAATCTATTTTACAGCAGGACCTAGGCATTCCACATTCCAATCCCAAGTTTAGATGCTAAGACAGACAGGATGTTCTAGCTTAGCAGGCGGCTCTCCAACAAGTTAAAGACATAGCATGAGAGATAATTGCATGGACGTTATGAAGGATGTTCAGAACAGGCGGGTAAACATTGTGAGATTAAAAAAAAAGCTGTTGATGTGACATCTCCAAGAATGTTGCCAAAATTACTATTCCTTAAACAGTATCAAATAAAAAATAATCTGGTCATTCACCTTATTGTCATTCATAATCCTTTGGTGTATGTAAAACTGCAGTTGCATTTATTGCACACCCACTGTGTTTTTAAAGTAATTAGTACATCAAGCATTTGGAGATGTTATATAAATACAAGATGCTGCTTTCTAACTGCTTATACCGATGAATAGTGTAATCATTCAATCATTTATTAGGAATAAACACTGACTGAAATATTTTTACATTTTTATTTTACCTGAAAATAAAAATTATTTTATTGGCTTTAAGATTAATTTCTTTCACTTTCATTTAAGTGTTAGTCCATTCACCTTCTACTAAGGTGCACTCCCATCCACTAGTACTCTCAAACACCCAACCAGTAATACCTGCACTGAATTCCAAGTAACCAAATGGTTAGACATGTTCAAATGTTTTTACAGAATGTCATAAACCAATACAAAGCTTGCAAAAAGGTATCAATTCTGCAACAAACAGCAAATAAATTCACCTTTGAAATTTTATTGTGTTAACGCTTAACATGTCAATATTTAGTTGCTAAGTGATTCAGTCAGTCAATATAAAAAATGCCCAGCAATAAATGAATTACACATACTGTCTTTATAGATTTATGCCATACTATAAGATTAAAGTTCACAATCTTTAAACTTTTTCATTTTTACATTGAAGTTTAGATCCTTTGTCTTCAGAGACATATTCGAACATATTTTGGAAATATTTGGTAGATGAAGCAGCAACAGATTTAATGTTTTAGGTCAATGATTTTTCATTAGTTCAGAATCCTGATGAAAGTCATTAAACCAAATGATAATTCTGTTTCTCTTTCCATCGTGTTACAACACAAATGGACAGTTGAACCAAATCAGCCTTTCTGCCTCCATTATGACAACACAGTAAAATTATAGGGTGGCATGGTAGTGCAGTAGTCAGTACTACTGCCTCACAGTGCCAGGGACCTGGGTTCAATTCCAACCTTGGGCGATTGGGAGAACTGCAAACTCCAGACAATGTCTACATGCTCTGATTTGCTCCCACAGTCCCAAGATGTGCAGCTTAGGTGGATTGGCTGTGCCAAATTTCCCATAGTGTGCAGGTTAGTTCGGTTAACTATAGTAAATGTGGGGTTAGGGGGTAGGGTCAGATGCTCTTTGGAGGGTTAGACTTGATAGGCTGAATGGCCTCTATTTGCACTGCAGGCATTCGAATTCAAAGACAGTCAAAATTGACCATAATGGTTTCAAACCAGTCTTTATGAATAATCAATCCCAGACTGTGAGAATAATCAGTTCTTGACACTGGTTTGTATCTTAAACAAAAGACTTAGCAATTTATTAACAAAACAATAGTAATAGTAGAGAAAGATTAAATAACAAAGTAATCTAACTGGTCTATGCTTTAAACCATATCCTTTATATTTTATGTTGTCAGGCCCACTCACACAAAAGACAGGCAAACAAACAGTTATGGGATAAATAAAAGAAAAATAACAAAACTGTCCAGATTATTGAAGCAATTTACACAGTGCACTGTTCCACAGCCATAGGTGATGGTTTCTTGGTTGACTTTCTGAAGATGTCAATCAGGGTCACCTTTTCAGTTCACTCAGATAATAGTAGTAATACTTAGTTTTCTATTCTCTAAATTTGCAAGAGTTGATAATGGAGGTTGGTCAGGGGGCTTTTACATCTTCCTGCTATAACATCAACAGCCAAATTTCTTCTCACTGAAAACATTGTCCAAAACCAAATTCAAACTCTGACCACTCCCTGACAGACTGACCAATTCCTCCACAAGGAGTTACCATTCAATATCTGCCATCTGCTTGAACACAAGGCTTTTCCCAGATTTGGCTCAAACCTATTCCCAGGTACTGTCCTCGTTAATAGCCAACTTCTGCAATCTGTTTAAACATAATGCTTGTATCCAGTGATGGAGCATCTATAAAACTTTTTGATCAGGAACCAACTGCAGTTAACTTCCTGGCCCAGCCTCATAAACAAACAAAATCTTGTTTGATCTGTTTTCCTTTTAACACGAGCTGTTACCCATAGTTCAAAATTCAAATTTAGCTCACAGTTTTGGCTCAAAACCAAAAGTGATTAACAAAAAATTAAAGAAATGAAAACAGTGTGGACTCTAACAACAGATACATCTTGACCTACTGAGTATTCATGGATTTTCTGTTCTAATTCAGATTTCCAACATTATCGGGGTACTACTTTTTGTGTCAAACACATTCTGGAAAGGGTTGATGACTTTCTCACTATGACCAAAATGTCTTTGTGGTGCTACAAGACTGGATAGTTATATCTGTCACAAAGTTACCTTAATTATATTTGATCTCAGGATGCAAATATTAGTAATGGAACTTGGACCTGGTATACAAAGATTCTGTTTTGGGAACAGGTGGAATTGTGCATAAGGAGAAGTAGCATGTCAACTGTAATGTTGTAAGCTTGCGTTCGCGTCATCTTATTGCAAAATGTTATTTTGGAGCTTTACAACACTAACCAAATTGGACAGCTAACTCACAGCATGGTGTATTGCGACGTGGATTGTGTTGAACCCTGCAGAGAATGTTTTATGGACCACAGTCGTTCACAAAATGGAAAAGATTCTGATATAAGAAACCATAATCACATGCTGAGCTCCCTTGTAATTTCATTTGTGGAAAAAGTGTGATGCCCATGCAGACAGTACACATCATGTTGCAAGTAGACTACTGTTTCAGAGATGTCTGAAATCCTGCAAGTTCTACTGTGCCACTCATGTCATCGTTCATAATGCAGGAGTTAGCTGAGAGCTCAGCTATTTGTTCTTAATACCAATTCCTGTACCACTGAAAACACTAGGAGATACCAAAATAATTTGCATGATTTGAATCACGTATGTAATATGTTTTAAAGATCTTCATGGATTGGCAGTTTTGGGTTGGCTTCCTTGCATTTCAATTCCTTCAGCATTTTTGTCTTCCACTACACATCAGGAGGTGGAATATTAAGCTGGACTGGGAGTATTATATGAGTTTTGATTAAAATGTACTACTAACTGTCCCCCCTTGACCCATTCAGCATAGAGTCCAAGAGTTTTGTGTGGCTGCTCTATGCCCACACAGAGGAACAGTATTCCGAAGCCTACAGAATAATACAGGAACGAGGCTAGAGTATGGAGAGTGTGTGCATGGGATTACTAGTTTCTGGATAAACGTTTAACAGTTTTGGTCCCTTATCAAAGGACCGAGGTTGACAGATTTTTAATCAGTAAAGGAGTCCAGGGTTGTGGGGAAAAGGCAGGAAAGTGGAGTTCAGGATTATCAGATCAGCCATGAGCTCACTGAATGGCAGTGAGCCAATAGCCTATTTCTGTTCAAACATATTATGGTCTTACGGGAGATGGGTTTCCTCTTTTTCAGATGTTCGCAGTAAACATGAGGCTACAATCTAAGGAGACTCCAAGGCACTTGGGGTATGTCCAATCCTAATTAATTTACAACAACTAAAGACCTGCAGTTTACTATTAGCCACTCAGTTGCTGATGTGGGAAGTAGTGACTTTGGTCTTAGTTGAGACTGGATGGAGGTGCCAGCCATTAAAATATTGTGCCATCATTTATATATCCTGGGACAAACTATTGCTAGGACCTTCAAAATTATTTTCCTGGGTAGCACGAGCCAAATCAAATGCACAGACAAATTTATTAGAGGTGGTGGGGGCATGTCACTCAAGGTTTGAAGAGAATTGGAGCTTTAAACAGTCTTAGAGAAGTCTATCACTTTGGGTCCTTGTTAAAGATTATTTGGTTTCCAAGTTAAAGCCAACGTTTTCAATTGCTTTACCATTGAAGAGGATGAACTACAGCTCGATATTGGAAAAGTCTGACAACTTTCAAGAGCAGATCATATCATCACAAAATGTCACATGCTGATGAATGATCAATAAATGCAATACTTGCTTTGAGTATGCACTGATGGTCAGTATCAATGCTTATGTTAAATGCATAATGAGCACTCTTTTGGAACATACAGGAATCTATTAACAATCTTAATCCATTTAACCTCCATGTGGTAGCAATGTACTGAGGACTTAATGTACTTGAACTTATGCAAGTTTCCTGTCAACACAAATGACTAATTACAAGTGCAGTGAATATTCTACCAATATTGAATTGACTGTAAACTCAAGTAAGAGTCTAGGATATTTGCATCATACTGCCTCACTTCAATTTCAACAATAGAATTTTGTCTCAACCAAGTTAGATTTGCAAAAAAAATAGAAAAAGGCATGCATGGTTTCAATGAGAACCATTCCACATTGCTTTACCTTAAAGGCTTACTCGTACTAAAGAGACTACAGTTAAAGCACTTGAATGAGTACATTGAATGCTAATATGCCTGGGTAATTTTATAGTGGTACTGGACTGATTATTTTCAGTGGAAAATAATTTCATTTTCATTCTCAAATTTCAAACAAAAATAAGTTTATTCAAGTCAACAGTCCAAACAGCCTATCAGATGATTCACCTAAATGACTCTCAGAAGCTGTGGCTAAACTGCAAAGTGGCAGGAATAAAATTCCTTGTTCTAGTTTGGAGACAGTCCCTCTATGGCCAGCGAAAGTAGCATTGTATGTATAACAGAGCTAAATATCCAAATGTGTCAGACAGTGTCAAATGCAAAAGTATCCATCCACAAGTCATGGAAAGAATATCCCTAGGATTAAATAAAGTTAACTGTACTATACTCCTGTATTGAGGCCACAGGATTTAAGTATTGCACTACCAGGATTGGATTGACAGAAACAACGCAGAAGACGCAACCTCCTGCAGCAAAAACAAACTGCCTTCATTGCACAGCAAAACAACCCAACATCACAAATTGAACAGGCAGCATTCTAACAGCTGAAGGCTGACACCTAAAGACAATATGGAAAGCAGACTGCAAATGATGAAAGAGAAAGCGCGACACTTGCAATAGCATGCTGACCATCACAACATACAAAGCATTCAGAAAGATACGAGCCAGTTACAGTATAGACCAACCCATGGGGTCAAAATCCTCTTCATTCATAGTTTGGTATTTCTTTTCTAAATGATGAATGTCTTCCATCAATGCTGCAAAGAACATTTTCAAATACTCCTCGACCGTGACTTCACAGTTGCAACTGCACTCTCCAGGCAATCAGTTACGATCCCACGGTAGAATCCGTGGTGAATCATTATTGATAGGATAGTCATTGAGTCACAGTACAGAAAGAGGCCCTTCGGTCCAAACAGGCCATGCCGAACATAATCCCACCTGCCTGTTCCTGGCCCATATACCTCCAAACCTTACCTATTATCCAAATATCTTTTAAACGTTGTAACTGTGGCCACATCCATCACTTCCTCAGGAAGTTCATACCATATGCGAACCACTCTCTGTATAAAAAATTTGTCCCTCGTGTCATTTCTAAATCTCTCTCCTCTCACCTTAAAAGAAGGTGTCCATGTCTTGAAATCCTCCATCCTAGGGAAAGTGACTTACCATTAATCCCATCCATACCTCTCATGATTTTATAAACATGAATTTGAATTAGAATCCCCACAGTGTGGAAACAGGCCCTTCAGCCTAAGAAGTCCACACCGACCCTCTGAATAGTAACTCACCCAGACCCATTCCCCTATCCTATATTTTACCCCTAATATACCTAACCTACACATTCCTGAACATTATGGGCAATTTAGCATGGCCAATTCACCTAACCCGCACATCTTTGGATTCTGAGAGGAAAGGTGCACCTGGAAGAAACCCACGCAGACATGGAGAGAATGTGCAAACTTCACACAGCAAGTTGGCCGAGGCTGGAATCAAGCCTGGGTCCCTGGTGCTGTGAGACAGCAGTGCTAACCACTGAGCCATTGGGCTGTCCTTCTATAAGATCATCTCTCAACCTCCTAAGCTCCAGCTGAAACAAGCAATCAGACGCATGAGAAACAACAGTCTGCGAGCCCTAATAGCATTCCAGCTAAGGTTTTCAAGGTTATTGGGTTTTTATTCAAATCAATACACGACACACTTATTCTATGAATTTGGGTGGAACAAGACCACCTTATCATCTCCTCAAACTGCAGTAATACAAAAATGGCAACTATCTTCAAGAAAGGAAAATCATGCTATGGGAACTATCATGGTATTTTCCTCCTATGCAGAGCAGGGAAAGTTCTGACAGGTGTCCTCCTGAATTATCCACTTCTTGTGGCTGAGTAATTCCTCCCAGAGACATATTTGTGGGCCTGTGGGGCTTTTGACCTTCCACGGACACCTCAGACATGTTCCTTATCGCTAAACAAATTCAAGGAGAATGTTGAGAACACTAATGTAATGTGGATTTTATAGTGATTAACTGGACCAAAGCATTTGATTCAAGAAAATTGCAAAACTCTCATCTCAATCTTGCAACAGTGTCACGTAAAGACTACATGTGCACCCATCAAGTCTTCTCCACCATTCAATGAGATCACGGTTGATTTATTAGTCTTCAACTCTACTTTGTCCTAAAACCTTTGATTTCCTTACCGATTAAACATCTATCTCCACATTGAATATATTTAATAAGCCTCAATAGCTTTCGGTGGTAAAGAATTCCACAAATTCAGTACCTTCAGAGAAGAAATTCCTCTTCATTCGACGATACGACTGCAACTGGCTTGACTGCAAGATCTTGAACAGCCTCCTTCAAAACCCGGACTGTGTTAGGCAAGGCTGTGAGATAACCCCAAACTATTTACAAGCTATCTGACGATAGTTATTCACCTCAACAAAGATCAACTGCCCTGTGGTGTCATTACAAACTTTCACCAAGATGAAACAGTCTAACCTCAATCACCTCTGTACCAAAACTAAACTGATCACCATATACAAATATGATTATTAGTTTGCAGAAGTCTTTGGAGTCATTGCTCATCCTGAACAGGATTTGCAAAACACTCGCCATCTCTTCATTTCTGGATAGAAGAGATTTGGGCTGACCTTAAACACAGCCAAAACAAAGGTCCTATCAATGCAGATCTAGTCAGTCAAATATTCCACCTTCTATACATATGGAAAGAGACGCTCTGTAATGTGCTGTGTGTCCCCTATATCTTCGCAATCACACTATCAAAAGTTCATCATTGGTGAGGAGATCTAATACCAGATCAGCTGGGCAAACTATGTCAGCAAATATTTGACAACGTTCACTACATTTCCATAAAAATGCCAATTTATAGAAAAATTGTCATCACCACATTCCTGTATTGCAATGGGACATGGACTTTGCACCAAGACATACAAGAGCTAGAGAAATTTCACCAGCAATTCCACCACATTCTCTATATTCAATGGGAGCACTGTTGAACAAATACAAGTGTCTTTCTTGAAGCCGACTCTAAGTATTCAGATAAACAACCTGAAGATCAATAATATGGACAATGACTGGACATTGTATCCAGATGGCTGAAAAGCATGTCTCCAGTCAGGTCCTAATTTTTCAAGTCACCTCTCAAAAAGCCAGCATTCAAAGGGAGGACGATGTAAATGCTACAAAGATACTCTGCAGCTCTCTATGAATTGCAGCAGCATTGACATTAGCGACTGAGAGAACTTTGCTACAGATCCTTCGAAAGGGCAAGAACTTGACATTCAAGCTGCATCAGCTTCGAGTCCAAACACTTTAATAATGAGGAAACACCGTAACTCTTTGGATCCCATGACTTATAGAATTTTCTAGCTTATGTGGGTCAAGAATTAGCATGTTCAGTCAAGTGAAGAAACAGGCCCTTGGAAACTCCCAACATGGAGTGAATCAAGGGGCTGTTGATGGCGACAAGCCTGGGAGAATGGCACATTGAAGATAGTTTCTTTTTATTTGATTCTCCCATGACCATGACTGAATTTAGAGAGAAAGTGAGGGCTGCAGATGCTGGAGATCAGAGCTGAAAATGTGTTGCTGGAAAAGCGCAGCAGGTCAGGCAGCATCCAAGGAACAGGAGAATCGACGTTTCAGGCATAAGATTCCTGAAGAAGGGCTTATGCCCGAAACGTCGATTCTCCTGTTCCTTGGATGCTGCCTGACCTGCTGCGCTTTTCCAGCAACACATTTTCATGACTGAATTTAGTCAGACTCCAAAGGAAACTTGACCAAACACAAGATAATATTGTTTATTTGTTATTTTCCATGCCCTATGAAGGTGATGCCAAGAATGATTCTCGTGTGTCACTGGAGCATTATAAACTCTGTAAAAGTAATATAACTTTATAGCTTAAGATCTGTTGCTGAGAATTCAGGGAATGTGCTTCACAGTTCTATGTTAAATTGAGGTAATTTTCAGCACCCATGGCAACAAAGTGAGTTTCTGCTCTTGCTGTCACATTGAAGACACCCATAGTCGATTACTTAGGTAAAATTCTTCCTAACAGCCTCAAATTTTATAAAACAAAGAGATGCAGATGCTGGAAATCTGAAATAAAAACAGAAATTGCTGCAGAAACTCAGCAAATCTGCCAGCATCTTTGGAAAGAAAGCAGAGTTAACAAGTCTAGTGACTTCTTCAGAGTAGACCCTTCTTCAGAAAGGTCATTGGACTCAAAACATTAACTCTGCTTTCTTGCATAGGTCCTGCTAGCCCTGCTGAGTTTCTCCTGCAATTTCTGTTTTAGCTTCAATTATTATTTACTTGGAAAGCAGTTCCACTGCAATTGCATATCTCGATGTGTTATACTCACAGGTGAACTTGACGTGGAGTCTTGGAATGATATTCTTTCCATTTACAAAGCAATTTGAGAATAAAATCAAATGTCTCACCCATTTAGCTGTACTGAATTATTTCTCTTCATTTATCATTTACCATAATTAGTCTACAATTGGAAAGCTAGCATTTAATACGCAGTGTGAATAAAGGGTGAGTAAGGAAGGAAAATAGTTCATCTATCCAATCGCTTGTAATAATTGGAAACTGACCCTGGTCCTTTGACTTAGATTAAACTTCAACTGAGGGAAACAGATATGAGTTGGAATCCTGGGAGTCTCAAAAATCTGGATTATTTCACCAGGTTAAAGTAGCCTAGCTGCTGCTGTCAGAATTTTCTAAGGTCGAGACAGCCTTGGGAGCTTGTGAGTAGGTAAATTGTTTTTACTTTTCATATACCAGACGAGAAAATATTTTTACAATATTGGATACAGTTCGATAGTTTCAGTTGAGTAGGGAAGCTGGTCTATTGATTTGCAGTCAGAATGACATAAAGTGGATTATACTAACTCTGTATTATAACTCTACACTTAAGAACCAGAATCGCAGTTGCAGATGGCTCCAAATGTCGAAACATAGGAGTCGTAGTAGGCAACTCAGACCATCAAGTTTACTTCACCATTCAATACAATCATGACTGATGTCCACTTCAATACCTTTCTTCCCCACACTGTCAAAGGAAACTTGCAAGAACTTGAAAATGCTTCTGGAAGCATCTTCTGTTACAACATACTCTTCCACCTGTGAAATCATTAATTCCTGTGCAACCAGGGTATGTACAAAAATCTCAACAGTTCCCAACTGAAGAAAGATTAATTAAGTGAAACTAATAACTTAAACCCAAAATATACTTCCATTGTGTGGTTAGGTCTGTTAGCGGGTGACAGTAAGGGTTCATTGAGAAAGGAGCAAGAGAGGTTTGTATTCAGAAGCCTGGTTAATCCGAACCCCAACGTCCTCATTCTTGGGAATGATCCATTGAACAACAATTCCAATAGAAAATACACTGTTGTGTCATGATTCCTAAAACGATAGTTTTGTTAGAGACTACCAGGTTTTAACACCATTAATACAGAAATCAGTTGGCTGGATGATGGCTAGGTAGGGTGAAATACTAAACAGTCCATGCAGTTCAGAGATTGTACTGCCCTATTTTGGAAGGATGGTGTTAGAAACAGCAGTAGGGAATAGAACAAGTCACCGGAATAGAATCATTAAATTCTGGAGAAAGAGGGTTAAAATTTCAGAACCAAGTTCCAAAGAACAATCATATTACACTAAAAACATTAATACTGTTTAGCTCTCCACAGATGCTGTGCAACCTCTGAACCACAGGGACTCTTCACTGTTCCATCCTTCCTCTATGTCACCCAGCCAGCTGATTTCTGATGTCAGAAGTCTTAATTTGTTAACCAAAAAGCAAAACACTGTGGATGGTGGAGATTTGAAATTAAAAAAAAGAGTAAGTGTTGGCGAAAGTCAGCAGGTTTGCCAATATGTGTGGAGAGAAAAACAGTGTTAAAATTTCAAAATGAAGTTCTGATGAAGAATCATATTAGACATGAAATGTTAATACTGTTTCTTGGTCCTCAAATGCTGCCAGATCTGCTGATGTTCACCAGCACTTTCTCTTTTCATTTCAGATCTCCAGCATCCACAGTATTTTGTTTTTTTTAACAAATTATTGGAGCACAATTGAACAGGTATTATCAGGAACATCCTCTTTTTATATACAAAAGCTAATTAGGTAGAAATGGGTGAACATGGAATGTTCTCAGCATACATTTGGCTGGAATGAGCCTGGGTATAATTTTTCTTCCATGTAATGTGACTGGCTGGATAGAAAAAGAAAATTGCTTAACAAATTGGTGAGTAACAAAGATGGAAGTTTACTAATTAAAAGAAAAAGATATAAATAGCAATAATGAAGGAAACAGATCAGTAGCTCAATGATCCCAATGCAGTTTCAACTCCATATACTTAACAGGTAAGATATTTTATTGCACGTGGTTAATTTACTTCACTTGAAAAGCAATTAACAGCTAAGTGGGCCACAACTTTCACAAAACAGGCAAGAATCAGTAACAGGGCTGAAGCTTTCATCTTCATATCAAACTTTCAGAGCTAATTCCAGTGATGAGCTACCTTTAGCCGAAGTGTAAGGAAAGATTGTTTCAAGTCCAAGGTGCCAGAGGTCTCCCTATTTTTAATTATGAAACTAAATGGATATATAACTATAATTAGCCTCTGATTTGTTATAGGAATTTTATGACTAAATTCTCTAAGACAGGCTACTCTGCAGTCGTGTTTCTACTACTTTTACAAAGTTTATCATTCATTAAATAGTATAAGTATGACCATTGAATTTATTTATGGGTCAGATCCCAATTATGAAGTTGTTTCAACAATTAGCACTAATTATTGAGGCAACTATGTAATAACAAAACACATTTTTCTAAGTTCTTGGCTACTCATTATTGGGGGAAAAAAAGCCAACTGCTTGAATCCATGAAAACCTCCCTCTGACTTGCGTCAGTAACGTTTAGTTTATAGCATGTCTACTGCATTTTTAACTTAGATTTCAGTCAATTTTAGCTTAAGGTCAATAATCCTGTGCATAACAATGAATGATTCCTTATGATGTTTAGCCATCATTAATATTAACTTCTCACCTTCTAATACATGTGCCCACGAGGTGCCACTATCAAACCAAATATCTAAGATATCCTCTCCTTTGACATAATCAGACACATCAGAACCTCCGCTCTGTAGAAATAGAAAACAAAATTGTAATTGGATCTTAACAAAAATATTTCTACACTCTCCAGTTTACTAAATACAGCTGACTTACCAAACTGTCTTGCACGTGTAAATGCAAATACTATTTTGATTTGTTTAGCATTACAAAACAGCAAACTACAGAGGTGAGGTGGAAATGATAGTCAAATATAGCCTTGATGTCATGGGCAAAGTGTGGCATCAAAAGCTCTAGTAAAATTGGGGTGAATGGGAATCAGGTGAAAAATCTCTGCTGGTTGGAGGCATATTTAGCAAACAGGAAGATGGTGATTGTTGGAGGTCAACCTTCTCAGTTAAAGAACATCACTGTAGCAGTTCTGTAGAAGAGTATCCTCAGCCCAGCCATCTTCAGCTGCTTCATCAATGACCATCCCTCCAACGTAAGGTTAGAAGTGGGCATCATTTCACAATGTTCAGCATCATTTAGATCTCCTCAGGTGCTGAAGTAGTACCTGTCTAAATGCAGCCCGCCACAGACAACATTCAGGCTTGGAAGGTCAAGTCACAAATAACATTTGTACCAAATTAGTGCCATGCGATGGCCATCTCCAATCAATGTAAATTTAATTAAACCCACCCACTCTAACAGTCAATGGTATGACCATCACCGAATCTCACATTATCAACATCCTAGGGCTTACCACTGATCAGAAACTTAAGTAGACTAGCCAAACAAATACTGTGGCTACAAAATATCAGGGGTCAGGAATCTTGTTGCAAATAACTCCTCTCCTGACACTCCCAACAAAGCACAAGTAATGACTGTGAAGGAATACCTGCTTCTTGTGTGGATGAGTGCAGTTCCAACAGTCAAACAATGTGATACTATCTAGGATACTGAACTGGCAACACATCCACAACCATTCACTCCCTCCACCATCTACACGATGCAGAGGTTCATCAAGGTCCTTTAACAGCACCTTACAAATCCACATTCACTACAATGTAGAAGGCAGCAGATACACAGAAACACCATAGAGTTCCTCTCCAAGCCGCTCATCATCTGGACATGGAAATATATCATTGCCCCTTTAGTGTTGCTGGATTAAAATCATCAAACTCCCTTCTCCATAATAGCATTGTGGGTCTACCTACAGCACATGAAGGTAGTGAAGTTTAAGAAGGTAGCTAATCACCACTTTCTCAAGGGCAGTAAATGCTGGTCCACCCAGTGAATCCTACATCACCTGAATTAATTTTTTGCTTAAATTGTGGGAAGACTCTCTGGTCTAAATTATTCCCATATTACCACTGTGGAAAAGGTGCTGTTACACCCATGTGAAAAAAAAACTCATGGGGGTTTAGCTTCAAGCAAGATTTACTGTTTCTGTGATGCCAGCAATGGATAAAATCTGTTTGAGTTTTAATTCTGATCTAGTGTTATGGTTGATCAGTAAAGCACTGAATACCATAAGTTGCAGAATACCATATATTCATCAGATTTTACAGGATAGCTTCGGCATTTTATCTCATGGAAACACTCAAACAGCTACAGAATTTTGCAGATCTAATATGGAACTGCTGAGGACAAGCCCATTATGTTTATGCTTGTGAATAAAAAGCTATTATTCAGCCTTATCCCATTTTCCAGCTCTTGGCATCAAGTCTTGCTGCCGACTGTACTTCAACTGCACATAGAGTCATAGGGCCACCCATGCTGACCAGGTTTCCCAAACTGAACAACTCCCACTTGCCTATGTTTGGCTCATATGCCTCAAAACTTTTCCTATCTAAGTACATGTGCAAATATCGAAGTGTATTTTTGTTAAATAATGATAAATTCTTCTGCCTCTATAATACTTTCTTGGAATGAATTCCAGACCTTCTTCATGCTTTGGATGAAAGAAAATTATTCAACTCCACTCCTATCCTTTCACATCTCTGTTAACAGCAATAGCCCTTTCCTGTCCATTCTATCTAGGCTTCTCATAATTTTATACACCTCAATTAAATCTCTCCTAATCTGCCTCATATCTCAAAACTTTTAAGTCCTGGCAATACCCTCTTAAATCAATCATTTTCATACTTTCTTTAACGTATTCACATCCTTCAGGTACTATGATACCTGAATGTTACACAGCAATAATTATAATTTAGTTATAATACGTGTCAGATTTTGCTAAAAAATTCAAAGTCCACACTTGAATGTTATAGTACTACCATTAGTGGGAAGGAACAATTACAGAATGCCAAATTTACAAAGATTCCATTTTGAGTTTTGCCTCAACTAGTTCTTCAGCCTGTCCTAGAAAAAATTCCATGCTCTTACAGAGTTTAGTTCTCCACTTCTAAATCGTGATAAGAATATTAATTATAAATGTGAAATCAAATGACATAAAAATCACTGAATGCATGATTTTAAAATGGGGACCCAATTACAGCCAAGTGCACAAACCAACTTAACCCCTGCTTTATCCCTTCAATTGGGATGTTGCTTCATCTTAAATCATGTGCAATACAGAAGATGGTCAAGTATAAATTAAGAAAAGCACTACATAAAATTACCTGAATTAAATTTATTTTCTAGTTTTACTCCAAATAGTTTTGAAAATCTCAGCAAAAAATATGCTAGTAAGCAAAATTATTCCAGTACATCAACTCACTGAACTGTGTCAATGCACCCTGGAAAATTGGGAACCTACTTAGACTGCACAGTTTGCAATCCCGTACCATCTATCTAGTTTCTGGGTATTATTGTCCCCAATAACAAAGATAGATTGCACAACATCACCATGGCCAAGTCTCTCTCCAGCACTATGTGTGTTGATTTGAGTAGAGATTCTTTGGGGGTGGAGTAGCTGCTCCACCCCCAAAGAAAATTAGATATAGTCCAGAGCAACTGTTTCAGTCAAGTCCATATAAGTTTAATTTGGGAGAGGCAGCTTTACAGCCTCAATGAGGCACTCCTAGTTCAAAGGTACAGTTCAAAGTAGACAAGAACCAATTAAGCAGTATTTTAGTAATCACATAAAAGCTGACTCAAAACAATTTTAGCTTAATCTTTCTCATTACCTACATTTTTGCAATGAAATAATTATTCCTTGGTTTAACGGAAAAGAGTTGCAATAATTATTTTGGCACTCATTTAACTGTTACGTAAACTGTAGATAGGTACTACTGTTCCCATTTAATATAACCCAATAAATAGCTCATCAAACAGTCCAAAGATGTGCAGGTCAGGTGAATTGGCTATGCTAAATTGCCCATAGTGTTAGGTAAAGGGGTAAATGTAGGGGAATGGGTGGGTTGCGCTTCGGCGGGTCGGTGTGGACTTGTTGGGCCGAAGGGCCTGTTTCCACACTGTAAAGTAATCTAATCTAATCTAAAAAGCATTTGATAATTTTGAAATTGAAGCATCCTGCAGGATAGCATAATATTATAGCATAAAAATGGTAGAGGTAAGAGACCAATTTAGAAGGATAGAAATTTATAAAATCTGATAAAAGATTGTAAAACGTGAATTAAAAATCACAAGGAATGTTATTAATTCTGATAATGTTCTAAAGGGAATCAATGGGCTTGTACAATTAAGTAACCATAGTTATTCAGACAAAACAAAAATTAATCTGAACATATTACAAAACCTTTGTATAAAATAGCACTGATCAAGTAGTAGAAAACGTAATAGTATTTGACAAATGGAAAGTGTCACAATTAATCAAAGTCTGCATCTCCCTCCAGCCTATCAGTTGATTTAAAATATTACTAACCCAGGACTCTCTCTCACAAGTGTTGAATATGACTTTGAATGTTATACCAATCTTTACTATGGACAAAACTCGGAGGAAACAATAAATCATTCTGGGTCAGTGAAATGGCTGATCCTTTGGTCCTCAAAACTTACAACTGACTTTCCACTGTGAGTAAATTAATTGACATAGATCAATCATTTACAAGAATGATACCAGGAATAAGAGATTTTAGATACAAAAAAGTAGAGAAATTGGCTTACTGACCTTGGAGCAGAGAAGATTAAGAAGTGACCTTACTGAAGTGCTCAAAATTATGAACAAAGACACAGAAAAAAAATCTTGTATGCACTTGTTCAATATTTTAAACAACCAAAACAGATAAATATAACATATTAAAAGATATAAACCACAAAGCCTGTACACACGTCTTGCTCTCTCTTCAATAAGATTAAATTATTTAATTTGAGAAATTACTTCATACCACCAACAGCACCTTCCTAAACCACAATTTCTAAAATCTTGAAAAACAAAGACAGCAGACATATGGGAACACCAACACCTGCAAGTTTATTTACAAGTTATGTACCATCCTTACTTGGAATTACTCCATTCTTTCACTAAGTCAAAATCTTCAAACTCCTTTCTTAATAGCATGGTGGCTGTGCCTACACCAGATACATTGCAGGGACTGAGGCACCATGCTCTCAAGGGCAATGAGGAATGGGCAACAAAATACTTGTGTGAAGTGCACACCCCGTCAAAGAACCTTTGTAAAATTGAAAGAAGGGTCATAAAGGAGATGGGGATGGTGGGGTGGGGGTTTACAGAGAGAGGGATTTCCAAAACATCAAACAGCTAAATGAGATTATAACACTGGAGTGTTTAAGAAGGTAGGAAGCAGTGAGGCCAAAGACTTCAAATACAGGGTGAAGAAAATGAAGTTTCAGAGCTGACAGCTAAGGTACATAGTGAGGACCACAGTAATAAGCCAGCAACATGTGGGATAGAAGATAGAGTCAACACAGTGAGGTTGAAGGACTGGGAAGTGGGTATGAGAAGTATCTTTGTAGGGAGATTTATTAAAAAAAGACAAAAGTGGGACTGAGGTTGTGGTGGGGTAGCATGGGCAGAACATTAGCATTAAGAGGAAGCAGCAAAGCTAGCCTAACAGATCAACATTACCTTGATAGCAAAATTGTGTTTCTTGCACTTTTTGTCAGAAGGGAGGTTTAAGAAAGTTTCTGACATTGGAGGAAATAGACTATAGATTATCTTTACTCCCCAAGTGATCCTGATGTAGTGGGTAATTTTGGAAGAGGCTGAAAGCAAGTAAATTTGCCTTGGCGCAGCCAGATGTGGCAATGGGTTACCAACGCAATAAAAACATTACATTTATTCAAGTTTACACCACTTGGACTTCAAAGAGCAAAGATGGAGTTGAAGGAGTGGAATGAGTAAGATGGGGGAAACAGCAAAGATTTTGATTGGGATAACAGAATGGCAAGAAATAGCCAAGCAAATGAACAGCTTTGAATTATCATAGTATGTGATAGGCCAAAGGCTAGAAGTTATGAGTTTTGAAACTCAAATATAAGTAGCTGGATTGAGGAGCAAACTTCCTTTTTGTAAACAAAGGGCAAATATAAAGGATGTGTGCTGTAAAGGTACAAGTAGAGGTAGTAAGAGATACAAAGAATGGTCAGAAATAGTCTTAACCAAACATCTTAACCAACCATGGAGAGTACAGAAATGCATCAGTAGATGTTTTTCAAGTTGGATGTGCAAGTGTTGGAATGTGGTAGTTTGTGGAGTAGTGTACTAAACAAAGTGAGCCACTAGCAACGACAGCAAGCTTTCAGATTATGAAAAAAATTGTGTCATGGAAGAGATTAACTTTGAGATGATACACTGGCAACAACAATTGACTGTGAGGGACAGCACGTGAGATGGTGTAGCTAACAACTAAGGTATTAAACTAGATGGTGTAAAGCTGGAAGGAAGATTTCATATAAGCTCCCCAGCAGTCTCCTCTCCAGATACTCAGCAATGGCCAAGAGTTCCACCCTCAACTCTGTGGGAGTTCAAGCCGAGAAAGGTAAAGCAGCACCTGGGTAGGACACATGCAGCATGTCTGGGCCCTCTAGCCACAAACACACTCTGCCCAAAACTCTAAGGCCTATAAGGTTCCATTATAGGGAACACTCCTTCCACCTCTTCTGCAGGCACGTAGATGCTGGGGGTGGGGGGGGGGGGGAATGGGGGTGGGTGGGAGGGATCAACCATTAAGCTGCACTTGCAGCTGGGATAATACAGAAGATGCTGGTTTTAGCGACACTTCATCATTCACAGTCAGTGAGAAATTATTTCACGCAACTATACTATTTCTATTTGCCTGTGTTTGGCCCCATCCCTCCAAACATTTTTAATCCATGCATCTGCCCAAACTCTTTTAAATGTTTTTGCCTCCACCACTTCCACTAGCAGCTCATTCCACCCTCTGTGTTAAAAAGTCACCTATCAGATCAGACCTCTTAAATCTTTCCCCTCTCACCTTAAACCTACGCCCTCTGGTTTTGGACTCCTCTGCCTGGGGAAAAGACCTTGGTTATTCACTTTATCTATGCACATCATGATTTTATAAACTTCTATAAGTTTGCCCTTCAGCCTCCTACACTCCACGGAAAAAAGTCCCAGCCTATCTAGTTTGTCCTAATAACTCAAATCCTCCAGTCTTAGTAACATCCTTGTAAATCTTTGTTGTACCCTTTCCAGTTTAATAACATCCCTCCTACAGCAAGGTGACCAAAACTGTTGACAGTACTTCCAAATGTGGCCTGACCAACGTCTTGTACAACCACAACTTGACCTCTGAAATCCTGTACTCGATTCTCTGACTGATGAAGGCAAGCGTGCCAAACACCACCTTCACCCCCGTCTACTTTCAAGGAACTATGTACCTGCAGCCCTGGGTCTCTCTACTTGACAGCATTCCTCAGAGCCCTACTGTCAAGTGTGGAAGTCCTGCCCTTTCTGATTAGATTAGATTCCCTACAGTATGGAAATAGGTCCTTCGGCCCAACAAGTCCACATCGACCCTCACAGAGTAAACCACCCAGACCCATTCCCCTACATTTACTCCTGATTAATGCACCTATCACTATAGGCAATTTAGCATGGCTAATTCACCTAACCTGCACATCTTTGGACTGTGGGAGGAAATCGGAGAATCTGGAGGAAACCCACTCAGACACGGGGAGAATGTGCAAACTCCACACAGACAGTCGCCAGAGGCTGGAATCGAACTAGGGTCCCTGGCGCTGTGAGGCAGCTGTGCTAACCACTGAGCCACCATGCCACCCCCTTTTTTTTCTAATATTAAGAAAGGACATTAAAGTGTTTGTCTTACCAAAATACGACACCTCACATTTATCTAAATTAAATTTCATCTGCCATCCCTCAGCATCAAGATTCCATTGTACTCTTAGATAATCTTCTTCACTGTCCACTGCAGCACTAATTTTGGTGTCATTGGCAAACTTACTAATCATATCTCTTATTTTCTCATCCAAATTGTTTATGTAAATGACAAACAACAATGGACCCAGCAACGATCCTGGCGGCATACCACTGGTCACAGGCCTCCAGTCCAAACAACAACTTTCTACCACTACTCTGTCTCCTACGATTAAGCCAATTTTGAATCTAACTTGCCAGTTCTCCCCAGATTTAACCTACTAACCAGCCTACTATGCGGAACCTTGTTGAAGGTCTTGTCCATGTAAGACAATGTCTATCTCTCTCCCTTCTATCTTCTTGGTCATCTGTTCAAAGAACTCAATGAATTATGAGAGACAAGATTTCTTATACACAAAACCATGCTGACTATTCCTGATTAGTGCTTGCCTTTCCAAGTGCATGTAAATCCGGTTTCTCAGAATTCACTCCAGCAACTTGCTGATCCCCAATGTGAGGCTCACCAGTCTATAGTTCCCTGGCTTTTCTTTGCAGTCATTCTTAAATGGAATAGTGTAGGTGGGATGGGCTTCAGATTAGTGTGACAGGGTGGCGCAATATCGAGGGCCGAAGGGCCTATACTGCGCTTTAATGTTCTATGTTAAATAATAGCACCACATTAGCCACCCCCCAGTTTTATGGCACTTCATCCATAGCTGTCGATGAAACAGATATCTCTGCTTCAGGCCACACAATTTCTGCCCTGGTTCCCACAATGTCCTGGGACACACTTGATCAGGCCCTTGGGATTTATCTACCTTTTTGCATTTTAAGACCTCCAGCCCCTTCTCTTCTGTAATGTGGACTCTTCAAGATATCGCTGTTTTTCCCAAGTTCCCTAGTTTCCACGTCTTTCTCCATAGGAAATACTGATACAAAATATTCGTTTAGGATCCCACCCATCTCCTGTGGTTCCACACATAGACAACCCCATTTATCTTTAAGGGGGCCCTATTCTCTCCTTAGTTACTCTTTGTACTTGGAGAATTCATTGGATTCTCCTTAAGCTTATTTACCAAAGCTATCTCATGTCCCCTTTTCGCTCTCCTGATTACCCTCTTAAATGTACCTATACACGACTATACTCAAGAGTTTCGCTTGAACCCAGCTGTCTATAACCTGACATATGCCGCCTCCTTTTTCTTGACCGAAGCCTCAATATCACACCCAGTGTTGCCTACTCTTGCTCTTCATACTAACAAGAACATGCTGTCCCTGAACTAGTTATCTTGCTTTTGAAAGTCTCCCACCTGCCAGATGCCTTTACCTGCAAACAGCCTCACCCAATCAATTTAACATTTAATAAGAACAATCAGATGATTCAGAGCAACCAGTCTAAGCACCAAGCTCGTGCCCCAGCTTATTGGCTGCTGTCACCTCTTGGATTTATATGTGGGCTCTGTTCCAGCTCCCACCTCAGTGGGGGAATAAAGCCAAGCTCAGTTTGTGAATCATCTGTGGGAGCTGTCAAAGCTGTCCTGTAGGTCAAGGAAGGAGGTGACTGTCAAGCTTCAAAGTTGCTGGTCTGCTGTGGGAATGGAGGGCAACCTCCATCATGTCCAGGTGGTTCCTGAATTGGTGGCAGTTTATCGAGGGGATGCTGTCAGGTGGACAGAGCTCTGGCTGGTGGTCTTGGGTGTGGTGGGTGGAGGCGCCCCTGATGCAGCTTTCTGGCAGTGCTGTAACATCAGGAAAGGCCACAGGTTGAAAAGGGAGAGATTGTGCCAAAATGGCATCAATAGAGTCAGGTATTGTAAGTCACTGCCATAAATAATATTAACCTTAAACTTGTGAAGCTCGAGATTTCCAGTCTTAATTACCTCATGACGATAAAATGATATAACATTATAAGTTCAGAATATCTGTACAGTACAGTATAAATTGCAAATGATCTACTATACTGGCCTCAACATGCACCACATATTGCAATGAAAATAAAAAGAAAATATGTACCGATTGATCAGAGTATTTTTAAAAAATCAGATAATTTAGCAAAAGAGTTTCATAGTTCACATACATTCAAATTATCAGACTAAAATGTTAAGTTTTAAAATGATGTATGGCTATGAAGTCTAATTGGTGCTAGGCAGGGCCATAAAAGAGGAAAGACAACAATTTAACTCTGCCACCCTCAAACAAAAAAAATCTCAAGTCAAATTTAATGTGTACTATGAACTGTGGTGTCAGATTACAATATGAAATGATATTGCGATTGAATATTAACCAAATGTTTCAAAATGGTGTGCTGAAACAATTTAATACTTTTCAATGGTGCTTTTTCTGTTTGCAGGGGTCCTTTCTGGAATGTTGACAGGTTTTAAATTTCCACACGTTGACTTTTGGGTAATTTTTATGATATTTTTGATAGATCTAGTGCGATGTCATTTACTCCTCTTTAGATGCCTGTAAGATAATCATTTAAGCTAACTATGTCTGTGCTCCTTTCCTTTTATATTCAATCAAGCTATCTAGCAAATAACTTTTGCGTAATTTACAAGGAAGTTGCACAGGATTTCCTTTCAATAGTTTGCACAGCAGTTTGAAATTTTACAGTTCCTCTTGTAATGCGTATGAGACCATCACCTCTTCAGATTACTAACCTTTTTTAAAATTTCCTTAGTCAGGAGCTGGTCCAAAGGTAGAGTCCACCAACAGTCACTACCGTGTTCTTTCAACAGTTTGATAAGATGATTCCCTGTGTATCTGTGTGGGAAGTTACACCTGATTAGACAATTCATAGTCATATTGACAAACAACAGTGAAGTTCAGTTCTTAAAATAAGCATTCCATGATTTCCAATATCAGTGGTCTGTCTTTCCTTTTTGGGGGTGAAGAGGGAGATTAGACTAGATATAACAAAGTAGTTTATAAAAATGACCACAATGCAATGCATTTGTAATAAATTCTGTATGAAAGCAATAGCTACTTAAACTCTGATGATTAAAGTCACTATTTCTCAGCAAACGATGAAAAAACTCACAGCGTCCGTCATTTCCTGATAAAAAGCAGCTGTATTTATAAAAGTCAAGCTGCAACTCCTTAAAACACTGTGGATGATGTTTTAATATATTAAATTTTAAAAAATACTAATAAAAACAAAGAAGCAGAAAAAATCTTGGCATGTCTAGCAATATTGTCATACAGCACAGAAACAGATCCTTCTGTCCAACTTGTCTATGCTGACCAAGTTTCCCAAACTAAACTAGCCTCACTTGCCTGTATTTGACCCATATCACATCTAATCCTTTCTTATTCATGTACTTGTCCAGATGTCTTTTAGGTGCCTGTAACTGCATCTACCACTTCCCCTGGCAATTCATTCTAAACTGGAGCAGGAAAATCATTCCTGATGAAGGGCTTTTACCCAAAACATTGATTTTCCTGCTCATCGAATGCTGCCTGACCTGCTGTGCTTTTCCAGCACCATTCTAATCTAGACTCTGGTTTCCAGCATCTGCAGTTCTTGTTTTTACCTAATTCATTCCACACTCGAATCAACCAGTGTGTGAAAAAGATCCCTCTCAAGTCCCTTTTAAATCTTAATCCCCTCACCTTAAAAATATGCCCTCTAGTTTTGAACTCCCCTACCCTCCATTCCCTGTATCTAAGCCCCTCATGATTTTGCAAATCTTTGGAGAGAAAACAACAGTTAATGCTTGGGATCCAATGGGACTGTTGTGGTTCTGTTCGCCGAGCTGGGAACTTGTGTTGCAGACGTTTCCTCCCCTGTCTAGGTGATATCCTCAGTGCTTGGGATGTCATGTTGCTTGTCATCTGCGTGTGTGGCTACTAAGGATAGCTGGTCGTGTCGTTTCGTGGCTAGTTGGTGTTCATTGCTGTGGATCGTTAGCTGTCTTCCTGTTTGTCCTATGTAGTGTCCCAGTCCTTGCATGGGATTTTGTACACTACATTGGTTTTGCTCATGCTGGGTATCGGGTATCGACACGACCAGCTATCCTTAGTAGCCACACACGCAGATGACAAGCAACATGAGTTCAACTGGGACAACACTACTATTATAGGACAAGCCAAACAGAGAACAGCCAGGGAATTCCTAGAGGCATGGCACTCATCCACAGATTCAATCAATAAGCACATCGACCTGGACCCAATATACCGACCACTGCAACGGACAGCTGGAACTGACAACCAGAAGCGGCAGAGACAAACCACTGTAAATGCCGAAGGAAACATCACAGAAGCGCTTCACAGGAGGCTCCCAAGCACTGAAGATGTCACCTAGACAGGGAACGAAATGTCTGCAACACAAATTCCCAGCTCGGTGAACAGAACCACAATGAGCACCCAAGCTACAAATCTTCTCACAAACTTGGAACATCCAATGTGACTCTCTAGAACTGTTCCAAAGGAGAGTCATATTGGATTCAAAATGTTAATGTTGATTCTCTCCCCACAGAAGTTGCTAGGCTGGAGTAGTTTTTTACTCTTATTTAAATTTTAGTGAATGATTGCTGAATTGATTGAAATATAGGGCCGATTTTAACTATCTGTAAGTGAATACACTTTGAGTTTAAATATCACCTATAGTGTTATTTTGGTGAGTTTTGCCAGCACTGTTTTTTTTATTTCAGATTTCCAGAGTCTGCAGTATTTTATTTTTATTTGTTTCTTCGTTTTCAATGCAATAAGATAAGTAATGGAATGAGAGAGAAACAAATATACATTTTACTTAATAATGTATTTAAAGCATTGCCCTGAATGTGATTAACATTAACTACACACTAAAACAGGAACACAAAATAAATCAAAAGGAGAAGAATATTGTTCTTCTGACCAAGAATGATTTTTCCACTCCTTCCAAATTCCCTTGCATAAAATGCCCCTTTGCTTCCTCAATTTTAAGGTTAACAAAAAGTGGCGTAACTTTGTATACCTCAAGGCATGAAAGTCAATCATTACAAATAAAGTTTTTAAGGACATTTAAACCGCTTGTGACTATATCAATGAGAAAATAAAGCCATCTATAAGCCCACAGTAATGACATAACTTCATAACATGGATGTACATCTTATTTCTGAAACAACTGCATTATTTCATTCACTGACAAATGTGTAGTCATGACCCTCCTCTATCGGCTGCTCAATTTCTCTTTCGATTTTGCCCCCTTTCCCTCCATCTGAATAGCTGCCTAACTAGCCAAAATAGTAAAAGTTACAAATATTTATTTTGTTGTATTTATTTAATTCTACACCTGTAATTGTTTTCAAATTTATTCATTTGAAAGGAAAAACTAGCTACTTTCACTGTGAAAAATCCACTTACTTTTCAGTTTGGTCAATCATGTAACAATTTACTGAAATGGAATTACATATCAAAGATATTATTTCAAATGACTCTCTTTGAAATATTTGAAACTCATGCTAGCTACACTGGGTATACAAAGTAACTTTATTAAATATTTGCAGTCTGGGTAATCATTAACTCACATTTATTAACTTCACATCAGCCAAGGTCCATAGTACTTTTTAAAGAAAATACAAAAGTGAAATTTATTTTCCACTGCTTTCCATTTGATGCAAAATCTCCAAGCAATGTTTGCAGCTAAAGAAGAAATACAGCTGTATTGTATTTTCTCACTTCTCAGAATGAGGGCATCAGTGGAAAGCCCAGCAATTGTTGTCCATCCCTAGCAGAGATGAGCGATTCGGTATAATTTGCAAGAAGGTTGGGACGGCAGCCATGGATCAACCACGATAGTCAAATAAAGGCCAGGTGAGGCAAAAACAAGTTTTATTCCTTACATTAGAGAATATGTTTTTTTAAATGACAAACAACAACTTCATGGTCACTTTTACTGATGTCAGCTACTTTATTTCCTGATTTCTTTTCAAATTAAGTTCAAAATCTCAGCCTGCTATGGTAAGATTTAAGTTCGTGCCCTCTGAAGTATGGACACTAAGTTTTGAAGTAAATTTTCTTTAAATGCAAGATGTATTATTAGAGTTCAATTGACTAGATATTGTCACAATGTTGATAAAATCAGTTTGTAGCAGGTAAGGAGTCTGTTGCATAAGCATTTAAGTGCTTATACATCCATTGTTTAAAAGCAGTCATGATAATGTAACTGCACTATAAAACTTGAAAGCAGTGTTTTGACTCTTAGCACAAATATTCCAAACCAAAGTTTTACAAAGCTGCAAAACCATGAAAGATAAACTATTGAAATGTATTAGAACTGATACAGCACACACTTCAGCAAAATGCAAGTTTATGTAGCCAAAAAATTAATCTTTTTGATTTAAGCAAAGAGCTGATCAGAAAAAAACACGGCTGTACGGGCACAGATCTAGGCGGAGTTCTAGCATTACATGACTTGCACTTGGTTTCAACAGCAAAGTGAATGATGTAATGCAGCGACCATGACACCAGCCAATGAGTTTATAGATTGATATTGACTGAGCAGAATGCTTATCTACTCTGGTAGAAACATTGCTGCAATAAACTGATGACTTGCAGATGGAAGTTGGAAGTAAAGTACTTATGGCCTTCCTCATGAATATCTTTTAAGGACCAAGAGTAGATCCAGACAGACAAGATAAATTTTCAACAACGACGTGCTGCTTCTTCCTCCCCTGTTAAAGTGGATACACTAGTCACTAAGCAATCCGTTCTTCTGAAACAAGTAAGTTCTGTGAAAATTTCAAAGAACTGATCTTATTGCATGTGACAAGTATTTCATTTGTATATATTGAAAGAGAATGATTTCCAATGAATTTGAGGGTAAGCCTGTATTTCTAAATTCAAGAGATGTGTGAAGATCCCAGTATATACTATGGTCAGACTGTAAGTTACTTTTCAGATACCGCTGCTAACTATAGAACAAAAAAATACTTCTTCAACATTTCTTTGATTGTAAGGATTCTTTGCCTTACCTATTAAAAACAAATATATCATATAATAGTTCTAATAATAAGTAAAGTTGCCACAGTCCTACCAGACAATAGGGTTGCCCTTTCAATAGAGAGAGACGATTGGTGCTACTTTAACCTGAGGTTCACCACACCTCAGGCAAGGGGAGAGGTTGAGAAGAGCACTTCATGGTAACCTCAGCCATGTGAAAATTGAACCCATGTTAGTGAAATTACTTTGCACCACAAACTGGCCAGCCATCTACTGAGCTAATCACCATTATAATAATGGTGCTTCATAAAATAGAAAAAAAACTGCGTTGATGTACGTACTACTAGTTTTAATTTTACCATAACATATTAAAACTCCCAAATGCCAGTAAGAAAAGTTAAAGGGTTGATGATGTGTTAGATTAATTGCATTTTAATGGTATCACTTATATACCCTTTTATAGAAGAATTCATTGATTTCATTATACATATCCTGGCATGTATCAAGCTAAAAAATAGCTCAACAAACACTTCGTTCGAAACATCATGTGCATTGTTTGATCACGTAGGGCTTAAAATTCCCTCCCATGATTGTAACACATTATCATGGAATGTGTTATTCTAAAGAATTAATTTTACTCCTTAGTTTGTTTAAGTAAAAATCTAGTTACTATTTGAAGAAACAGCTCAACTCACTACCAGCAAATTCTTGAATCTCTTATCAAAGATTGGTACTGTTATATCAATCAGCTAACAATGCTTGTCCCTCTCTTGTTCCAGTTTTCACAGCTTAGTATCAAACTTGGCTTTTAATGTCCCTGAAATATGAATCACCACATCCAGACTGTAGGAACTTTCATCACCATTGACGCAAATTTCTTTCTGGGATCTATTTCATTTATTTTGCTGAACTGTTTTTACATTTGAACTTGGGTCTGATTATCTGACATTATAGTCATATTTAAGACTTACTATCTGTGAAAAAGATGTGGCTGTATAATTTTATTTTCTCTGGGGTCTCAATTGAGATTCTTATTCAAAAAAGTTTCTCCTATTACTCCAAGTCATTCAGGATGCCATCCAAACATCTTAAAACCAAATGTGTGATGGACAGTCAAATGAAAAGGCTAACAACTTTGCAAAGTATTCTTGTCCCTTTTATCAATGACTTGTTACAAATTACCATTTTCTACAAATAAATATGTATGATAAATGATAATCTGTTTTAAACTGTTGATAACACTGTGTTTCTGTCATAGTTCAGCTTCAACAACAAAAGGAACAAATTCTTTGTCATGATTGTGGAAGATTAAATTCACCTTGAAAAAAACTTTTAGGAAAACAAGAGAACAGCAGTGTGCATCAGGTGTAACAGCAACTCCATTTGGACGGAACTGGCTTCCAGTGGAGCTGCTGTTACTTTCGATGGGCACTAACATATCAAGGATCCCTTCCCTATTGAAGACACACTGTTTCTAGTCATTAACTGACCTAATAATGTTGTTGATTTTCTATGAGGTTCAGGTGTACAGGAGTATGACCTATGAATTGACAGCCAGTGCAATTACAGATTTGCCTGTCAGTTCTATAGGCCACTATCCTGTCCACTACAATTATACGAAGGTTAAATCCACACTTTGGGAACACAACTTATGTCTCTACTTTCTAAAATATATAAAGTAGAGATCTGAATTTATTCCACTATAACAGTTCAAATGAACTTCTGTTCTTTT
This sequence comes from Chiloscyllium plagiosum, assembly GCF_037043375.1. NCBI lineage: Eukaryota > Metazoa > Chordata > Chondrichthyes > Orectolobiformes > Hemiscylliidae > Chiloscyllium > Chiloscyllium plagiosum. The sequence continues at coordinate 45,354,125 of NW_028270148.1, forward strand.
GCATTTTAAAAAAAACATGTTTGTAACTATTATTCCAACTACCTTGCAACGTGTTATTACAAATATGTACTTCACAGTAATAAAACATGTAAACCAAAATTTTGCTTTTTGAATAATTCTCACAATAAATATGCAGCTAATATGATAAAGGGTATAACTTCCAAACTTGCAGATCAAGATTTTTCTTCAAAAAGGATTTGGAATAATGTCTCATTCTTCATGTTTCATATTTTAGCAATCTTGGACAGACAAGTATTTGAACATATGCAAAATACAATTTTATAAAGTACTATTTAAGTAGCAACTACACATATCAAAATTTACTGAAACTATAAAGTTAATATATCACTACTACACTTTCCAAAATGGTTGGTTTCTGTGCAAGTAATATTTTTGCTTCACTTTTAAATTGAATTAATTATTTTTCAAGTTCCAAATTTGTCCTGCTCACTTATGGAACAGTAATGAAAGCTTCTGAAAAATGGCTCATCTGTTTTGGCTCTAAAAGTACACTAGAGAACTTAAATAATGCTAAAAAGAGATATTTTGCTTTGTATTCAGTAGGACAAATGTAAAAATGCCAAATTTCAAACAATTTGTATTGCAGGATAACTGCAAAGTGCTGAATAGTTGGAAAGTTAACGATGATTGATTAAGGTGTTGACATGGAGGAAGCAGTGGGATACTTTAGGGTCCACAAGCTCCTGAGTATTTCAAAAACGACACAGGTTTGAACATATTCTTCATATTGGCAGAGAACAGGTCCCTTTGTACAAACCTATGTCACTTCTCGCAAGTATAATTGAGCAATTTTACAAATAGGATTGAATATCCAGGACTGGCTGTCACTAGCTGACTCGAGAACTTATAAGTCAGGTTGCTCACAAACATTTCCAAATTTCAGCTGAAAATTCATAATTAAGGATGGTTCCTGCATCTGGTACCACCTAACAATGAAGTTTGCCACAAGGGCTATTATAGTTCAAAGATAAAATTCATATAATGAGGTGTGGCTTCATGTCACTGGAGGAAATGTCACCACTTTAAGTTGCGGGACACTGCTGAGTTTCCTTGCTGAGTAATCTCCAATAATACAATCCATCGAAAGCCCTTTAGTAGTCACAAGGAATTAAGATACATTTAGGTGGTATAATAGCCTTGCACATTGAAAGTGACAAATAATCAGTTTTTACAAAGATATTTTAAGACATGACTTTATCTAAACTGAACATTTAGAAGAAAAACAGCATATTAGTTAAATATCTTAAAATCACTACCAAATCTATTGAAATCTTACAATACAATGACAAATTTCCTCATTTTACATCTTTACTGAGAACATTTGCCAGGAATTCTCAAGTCTAGAAATCAAAATAATGAATAGTATGATTTTCAAGAGCAAGTTTTATTTGACCAATCTCTGATTTATTTGAAGAGGTAACAGAACAGACAAGGGTAGAATAGCAGATTCAATTCATCTGGAATTTCAGAGGGCCTTGCATAAAATATTAGATAAAACACTAATGGACAAGATCAGAGCAAGTGGAAACACGGAACAAACAAATTGTTAGCTAGTTGGTTGCAGGCAAAAAGCAGACAGTAGAAGCAAAGGATAGCTGTTCAGAAGATAGATGCGCACCACAAGGATCAGTGCTCATCAAGGCAAGTGTTGCTGTGAAGAGCAGAGGACAGTTTTGTGTTAAAACCAATAAAATGCTTACAAAAATACTCAAAAATAAAAATGAGGTGAGACGTTTGGAGCTTTAAGGTACAAGGATTGCCATCGGGCCTTCCTGAAATATTCGGATAAAGTGGAATGATTTTTAAGCTCACACGAGGTTTTAACTTAACACGGCTGGATGAAAGGAGTCTACTAAAAACCTGGAGTAATTTTGAGCTTTTCCTGTAATGATTCACGTCTGCCAGAAGAATGGTGCGAGCAAAAGGGGTTGCAGATCCCCTCAATAACATGTATTCCTGAAATGAAGGCATAGTCAAAGGGAATGGTTTTGGGAAGGTATACAGATTGGTACTGAAACAAGGAAAGAAGTTACAAGGTACATGGGCTTGATGTTGGTCAAGCATCTGTTCATAAACGATTAAAGAATAAATATCAGACATGTTGGAGTAAAAGATGCTGTGCACAGAGTCATGAAAGTTAGATAAGAATAACTATGGAAGAACAAGTGAGGCAATGATGATATCTGAAGACAAGGCTAAGGATTTAAACACTATTTCTTTCCCACAAAGAGAACCAGTGGAGATTTGCAGAATTCTGAAGTCATTAATTACGTACATAACGGTTATAAATGCAAAGGTTGTACTGTGTAGCCCAATAAAGTTATTTTTTCCATTGCATGTCAAGGATTTCTTGAATGTAGATCCTTGCTAGACAGCAGAAGATAGACTGATGAGGTAGTTAATTTTAAAAAACATGACAGCTAATTACAGGTCAATTGCAATATCATCTGTCAGAAATAATATAAATAAGGAAGATGGCGCCAATTTTCAGGATTAAGTGAGAAAGATTTACAAGTAACTAGCACACATTTCATAAACAAAAACAGATGTTGCTGGAAAAGCTCAACAGGTCTGGCAGCTTCTGTGAAGGGAAATCAGATCTGGGGAAGGGTCACCGGACCCAAAACGTTAACACTGATTTCTCTTCACAGATGCTGCCAGACCTGTTAAGCTTTTCCAGCAACATCTGTTTCTGTTTATGAAATGTGTGCTAGTTACTTGTAAATCTTTCTCACTTAATCCTGAAAATTAGCACTATCTTCCTTATTTATTGGGGTTTTTTTAGTTCTTATTTAATAAACACTTCAAATCGAATGATAAGAGCTCAAAAACCTCAGAATTCATGGAAAAGGTCAGCAAACCCAATACGTAGAGGATTTGCAATGCAGAAAGGATGTTGGGACTTTGGAAAAGCTTTTGACAAAAATATTACAGGGCACAATTAAGGGAATTGAAAAGTGGGCTAAAAACTGGTTAGATAAAAGTAAGAGTAGGAGATAAAAACAAAAACAAATTTCTGCAGAAGCTGGGATTCTGAAATAAAACCAGAAATGACCTAAAATACTCAGCAGGTCCCTGCCAGTTACAAAGAGTGTTTAAAGAATGGTAGGAAGTAAATAATGCCGATTCAAACTGTTCAATTCCTGGTATTGTGCTGCTCAACTGGAATTATTTGCTTGAAGGCTAAATAGCAAAATGGACTGTTTGGTCTGAATAGCTTATATGTGTCGTGATTTCTATATATTTTTGTTCACTGACAAAGCTAGAAACTGTGACCTTAGAGAAAAGTTAAAGAGTGTTCATGATAGTTATAATTTGTATCTGCAATCACAGCCCACAAGACAGAAATTTCAAGAACAAATCTGCAAACAATTTAATATAGAGGTAAATAAACTTATGAAGTTTTTCTAAATTCAAAACTTTTAATGTATCTCAAAGGATTAGAGAATGCATTTGCCAATTAACCAAACCCAATGACCTCCACTTTTTTCCATAGCCACGTAGAATGTTAGTCATGACAAAGAGCGGATTGCACGATGACTGATCAAAGTCCCACAAAAGCAATCCAACAGCGTCCATGTATTAATGCACAGACAGATCTCGGTTAGATAACAAGATTACCTGTCCAATTGTAACATTTCAAAGCTTAGATTACCTTGTAATAATGTTTCCACTTTTGATTTGTTTTAACATGTCAGAATGCCATGGTGCTTCACATAACACATTAACTTTTGAACAGCAATGAGGGTCATATAGGCACATGCACTTAACAAGTGAAAACAAGAACGATGGATGTGAAAATCAGAAACCAAAACAGAAATTGCTGGAAAGACTCAGAAGGTCTGGCAGCATCTGTGAAGAGAAATCAGAGTTAACATATCAGTTCCAGGGACCCTTCTTCAGAACGGTTTGGAAAACTGTTGGCAGCAGGTGAAGTGTTACACCTACACAACAGAGTAAAATTGTCTTAAGCATTAACTTCAGAAGAACATTCATCTACATTTCCATTAGCAAACTTTCCTTTATTTCATATTATTAGTCCGTAACACGACTAAGTCCAAGAGAGGGATGAGAAACAGAAAAATAATTGGACCAGTTTAAAACAGAGATGTGTATAACAAATACAAGACATGGCAGTGAAAGGTTATCTGAATAATGGAAGTCAGAAAGATTTTAAAGTCAAGTCTGAAGCTATTTTCTGTAATGAGAACTCAGGAGTTCCAACGTTAACATGGAGATTGAATGAATGAGTAGTTTTAAAGAAAAAAAAGAGATCATCCAACTAAGTTCATGAATATTTTTATGGAAGAAACTGTAATTAATTCGACAGGCTTGCTACATCTCAAAGATGTTATGTTTCCACGATGACAAAACTTGAGTTTTTTTCTGCATTTGGAGTCAGGATAAATAAAGTCCAATATGAATCTAACACACCTCTGATTTATGGCATAGTGTGTCATTTTGTATTGCAAATGCAAACCTTCTCATTAAAAACAAATTCAGTTGTGAAATTTGAGATTGGAAAGTCTGATAACTTTTGTTTACCTATGGTGTGAAGAGATTTGTTTGCTCCTATCCATTGTTCTTTAAGTAACTACATAAAGGCAGAACATCTCACACGTTTTGTACATTCATTCATTTAACTGCATCTATAAACATTACTTTTTTGAAGGATTTCTGCTAGATTTTGCACTGAACTTTGACATGATTCAATAAATTTTAACTGGAGAATTCTATTTTGTCATTTGTGATTTTTCAAATAGCTGATTGAAATTTGAGTCAACATATCTGCTACGGGGATGTCCCATCCCTGTTTAGTCCACCCAATCTAGTACATTGCCTGTTTCAAACCCCCTGTGAACAACTCAACTGAAGAGAAATTCATAGAACAGAAACAGACAAAAATAGCTAATCTACAATGTATTCTTTACATTTACCTCGACTAATGCATCTAACCCACACATTCCTGAACACTATGGACAATTTTGCATGGCCAATTCACCTAACGTGCAGATATTTTTGGATCATGGGAGGAAACCAGCGCACCCGGAGGAAACACATGTAGACAGAAGGTGCAAACACCACACAGTCGCAAGAGGCGGAATCGAACCTAGGTCCCTGGTACTGTAAGGCAGCAGTGCGAACCAATGAGCCACCATGCTGCCCATGTAGTTCTTTGTTTGAATAATCAAGTTTAGAAATACCAAAGGCAAGAATAAGACATTAAGAGGAAACTTGTGGATAGGGTTTATTTACATTTCTGCAAGATATGTAACAATGTGCCACACCAGAAGTTAAATGCACAAAATGGTGTTGAAAGCAACAGATTAGAATGGATAGAGGATTGGCTAGCTGATAGGAAACAGAGACGGCACAACAGAATCATTTAGGGTTTGTGGGATGTAATGTGTGGAAATGCTGCAGGGATAGGGGTTGGGGCCTCAACTATTTATAATCTACAACAGTAAGAAGGGACAGAATGTATGGTTGTTACATTTGCAGAAGTCACAAAGATAGGTAGCAAGTAATTTGTGAAGACACAAGGTGACTGAAAAGGTACAGATTAGGTGAGTAGGCAAAAATATTGGCAGATGATGCATGTGGGAAAATGTGAATTTGTCTACTTTAGCAGGAAGAATGGAAACACAGCATATTATTAATAGAGAGAAATTGCAGAACTCCAAGATACAAAGTGCCTTCTTATTAACCTGTTGTTTATGGATAAGATGAGGACAGTTATGGACCACTGCCGGAACCCCATTGTCATTAGTACAGTCAAGGCCTGGAGGGCGATACGTCAGAGTGAGGGTTGCTTATGCAAGACTTCTCCGCTTACGCCTATAGTTGGCATGCCAGGGTTCCGACCAGGGATGATGGACTCAGGGTTCAAACTATGGGCAGGGAGAGGAGTTTCTAGTTTGGGAGACTTGTTCAAAGGAGAGGTTATGATGTCTTTTGAGCAACTGAGCCACAAATATGGGTTGCCCAGCAGAGACCTTTTCCATTTTTTTCAGATTAGGGATTTCATCCAGAAGAAGACTATGCTTCTCACTAAGCCCTATAAGCCTGATATAGAGAGGTAGTTGCTACGTTCGACAAGCACCCTTTCGGTTAATGCCCTCTATCTCCTGCTGGGTGGCAGGGCCTGGCAGGATATTAACTGGTTATGTGAGATTTGGGAGAAAGAGCTAGGAGTGAAGATCTCTTCTGAAACATGGGAGAACGCTCGAAAGATCTCAATCTGTAATAGGACATGCGCTATGGAGTTAAAAGTTCTGCATAGGATTCTTCTGGCACCAGACCATCTGGCAAAGTTTAAAAAAGGGGCATCTTCAGTGTGCCCCAAATAAGTGTAGGTACTCTTACCCATTGCTTCTGGACATGCCACAGGCTCCATATGTATTGGGGTGCTGTGGCGGGTGAGATAGGGAGGGTATTGAGGGCTGAAGTCAAAGTAGACCCGATATCTCTCCTCTTAGGTCTACTGGATTTACCATCTTTAGACAGGCATGGGAAGAAACTATTTAATATTCTTGCATACTGTGCACGGAAGAATATTCTGATGAACTGGGTGTCTGACAAGCCGTCGGGCTTGCTGGGATGGCAGAAATTAATTATGGAACACATTCCCTTGGACTTTTATTTACAAACCTGGTGCACCACAGAACAGACCATTTTTATAAAACATGGCAGCCCTACTTGAGTTATTTGGATATAGATTTGTCAGTTATCTTAACTAGGGCATTTGTTTAACCAGGATGGTTAGGTTTGTCAAGCCCTGGGCCCTGAGGGGGTCTTCTGAGTTAATACGGGTGTATATATCTATATATCTATACTATGGTCCTGTTCCTTTGTTTGGAAGCTTTGTGCCGAGCATAGCTGTTATGTATTCTGTGGTTTGTTTTTGCTTTTCCTTCATTTTTTTGATCTTCTAGTTATTTATTAGTGTTGCTTTGCACAGTGTTAGGGTTTGTTTTGTATTATAGGGTAGGTTAGTAGTTAGTAGACAGTAGTTGTATTGGAATTTGTGGTTTTTTCCCTTTTTATTATACTGATATTTGTTATTGATTGTATTTTTCAATAATTTTGTTTGTAAAGTTAAAAAAATTTGCTAATAAATAGATTGACAAAAAAAGTGTATAAGTCCTGCTAAGATTTGCAGCACCTGCTAAAATGCAGCACCTCACGTTTATCTAAATTAAACTCCATCTGCCACTTCTCAGCCCGTTGGCGCATCTGATCAAAATCCCATTGTAATCTGAGGTAACCTTCTTCGCTGTCCACTACACCTCCAATTTTGGTGTCATCTGCAAACTTACTAACTGTACCTCTTATGCGCACACCCAAATCATTTATATGAATGAGGAAAAGTAGTGGACCCAGCACCGATCCTTGTGGCACTTCACGGGTCATAGGCTTCCAGTCTGAAAAACAACCCTGCACCACCACCCTCTGTCTTCTATCTTTGAGTTAGTTCTGTATCCAAATGGCTAGTTCGCCCTGTCACTCCATGAGATCTAACCTTGCTAACCAGTCTTCCATGGGGAGCCTTGTTGAATGCCTTACTGAAGTCCATATAGATCATGTCCACCGTTCTGCCCTCGTCAATCCTCTTTGTCACTTCTTCAAAAAATTCATCTACTGAATTATCAACGATCTTTTGAATTTCCACACTATCCTCACAGTTTACAAAGTTCCATGTTTGAATTGTCCACAAACTCTGAAGATGTCCCCTGGACACCAAGATCTAAAATGTTTACTTCCCAAGAAAAATAATAATATCGATCCGTTGGGAACTTCATCAGAAACTTTCTTCTAGTCTGATAATATTTATTAGTCATTATTTGCTGTTTCCAGTCACTCAATTTTGCTACTGTCCTTTTTATTGCATGAGCTCTGACTTTGCTCACTAGTCTGTTGACACAATACAATAACCGAACACCTCTGCAAGTCCACATACACCTCATCAACAGTATTTTCATCAATACTGTCTGTTACCTCTTCAAAAGAAATTCCAACAAATCAGTTAAACATGACTTTCCCCAAAGAAATCCATGCATGCACTCTTTAATCAACCCACACTCATCCATGTTACTGTTAATTCTACGTTGAGCTATTGTTTCTAGTTTTTCCACCAAAGGTTAATCTGACTGATCTATAAATGCTGGGCTTATCCTTGCACTCTTCTTTATATTAGGTATAATGTTTGCAATTTTCCAATCCTCAGTCCAAAGGAAGACTGAAAAAAGTAATCAGAACCTCAACAATTTCCATTCTCACTTCCTTCAGCATCCTTTGATGCATCTCATGCAATCAGTGCCATGTCAACTTTAAGCATCAACTGTTTATCCAATACCCCTCCTCATCAATTTTGAACACCTCTGGTAAATAAATTTTCATACTTCCATGGTCTCAGTAAAGAGGAAACAAAGTAGTCATTTAATACCTCAGCATCCACATGAAATTGTCTTTTTCAGATCCTTAATAGGCTTCACTTCTTTTACCAATCTTTTACGGAGGACGACTTTGGGATTCCCTTTAGTGTTTGCTGCCAATCTCTTTTCATTCTCGGTCTTTGGTAGTCTGGCTCTTATCGTGTTTTCTACCCGATATCTGTCAGAAGCACATCTTTTTGCTATCTTTTGTTTTAATTTCTGTATCTGCTTGCCATTCCTGGGAGTTCTGCATTTGTGTGCCCTATCTTTCCCTTTTCAGGGATATGCCTTGAATCGGATAGAACCATCAATCTTTGAAGGCAGCTCATTGTTTAGCTGTTTGGTCCCAGTCTAATCGGCCCAGTTCCATCATCTCATTGAAGTCAGCACTCCCCCAGTTAATTATTCTCACGCTGATTGTTCATTGTTCCTTTCCTCCATCATCCTAAACCTTATGACACAATGATCACTGATTCTTAAATGCTCCCTCACTGACAAAATGATCTACTTGGCCCACCTCATTCCCAAGAACCAAGTCTAGCAATGCCACCTGGCTCATTAAAATGGATACATTACTGTACAAAATTCTACTGAACACAATCTAGGAATTCCTCCCCTTCTTTAGTCTTTAAATTATACAAATGTAAACTGGAATGGTTGGAGTGTAAAATTCCAAATCATAACTATTCTACAATGTTTGCACTTCACTGTAATTTCCTTGCAGCTTTGTTCCTCTACACACCCTCGACTAGTTGGTGGCCTATAGAGTATGCCAGGTAATCCTTTTTTTAATTTAGATTTAGCCAAATAAATTCTGTCCTTGAAACCTTTAGACATGCTTTCTCCAATGCTTTTCTTAACCATAACCATCACCCCACCTCCTTTCTTCTTTTCCTACCTTCCCTGAACCCCTGTATATCAAGGAATATTGGCCACTGCGTCTTGCTCTTTCTTCAGCTAGGTCTCTGTTAAAGCAACATCATTATATGCAGCTACATCCAGTCAGAATGTTCAGATCCCATGAAAACAATCAACTCACTGGAGAGGGCAGCTCCACAAATATACCCATCGTTAAGCATGAGGTTGCCCAGCTCATGAATACTGAGTGTATGATTTATCTTGGCTCATCCAGATGTAACCAGATAGACGCTAATCTTCAGCCAATACAAAGCACCAAACAATGCAAAGATTATAGGCCCTGATAACATTCCAGCAATGTTACTAAAGACATGCTCCAGAATCTGCTGTACCCAATACAGCTACAACACTGGCATTCCCTAACCAAATGGAAAATTGCCCAGGTATGCTCTGTACAGAGAAAACAGGACAAATCCAACATAGCTAACTACCAAACCATCAGTCTACTCTTAATAATCAGTAAAGTAATGGAAGGTGTCATCAGCTATCAAGCAGTTTCTGCTCAGAATAACCTGCTCAGTGACACCCAGTTTGGGTTCTGCCAGAGCCACTGAGCTCCTGGCCTCATAATAGGCTCGGTTTAAATCTGGACAAAATAGCTGAATTGCAGAAGGAAGGTAAAGTGACTGCCCTTGACATCAAAGGCACATTTGACCAAGCCTGGTATCAAAGAAGCCCTAGCAAAGCTGGAATCAATGGAAATCAGGGCTAAGTTCTCTGCTCGTTAATGTCATACCTGGCAGGTAGGAAGATGATTGTGGTTTTTCGAGGTCAGTCATCTCAGCTCTGCAGGGAGTTCCTCAGGACGGTATTCTAGGCCCAACCATCTTCAGCTGCTTCCCTCCATCATAAGGTCAGAATTGGGAAGGCTTGCTGATGATTGCACAAATGTTCAGCACCAGTCACAACTCCTCAGATAATGAAGCAGTTCATGTATAAATGCAGCAAGACCTGGACAATATCTGGGCTGACAAGTAACATTTGTGTCACACAACTGCCAGACAATGACCATATTCTACCAGACAGAATAAACTTGACATCCAGTAGTGTTAGTATCACTGAATCTCTAACCATCAAAATCCTCAGGGTTGCCATTGAACAGAAACAAAACTGGACTAACCATATAAATACTGTGGCGACTAGAACTGATCAGAGGCTAGGAATCCTGCAGCAAGTGTCTCACCTCTTGACTCCTCAAAGCCTGACAACAATGTATAAGTCATTATGGTGATGGAATTATCCTCATTTGCCTAGCTAAGTCCAGCTCCAACATCACCAACCAGGGTAAAATAAGCACACTTTATTAACACCACATCCCTTCACCATAAATGCTCAGTAGCAGCAATGTGTACCCTCTGTAGACGCTTTGCAGGGATTCACCTAAAACTTCTTAGACAACACCTTCCAAAACTACAACCATTCCCACCTAAAAATACAAAGGCAGCAGCTTCCTGGGAACACCACCACCTGCATGCTCCCCTCTAAACTTCTCACTTTGAAAAATATCACTATTCCTTTAGTAACACAGGTTTAAATTCTCAAATTCCCTCCCTAGCAACATTATGAGTCTACCAACCAGCACATGGACTGCAGAAGTTCAAAAAGACAGCTCACCACCACCTTAAGAGCAACTAGGGATGGGCAATAAATATTGGTTCAGCCAGCGATAGCCACATTCCATGAATGAATACTTTTATTAAAAAGAAATCCACATTCCATTCTGCATCTGTAACTCACTAATCATATTCACTATACTCTATACATTCATACACACAGAACCCAGTCATATACATAACCTTGACTTAGTACTAGAACAGAGGAAGTGAAGTTAGATTAAAGGAGAAATTAAAGCATTCCATCTGCCTCTCTAGTATTTTGTGCACCTTAGTTAGTTACCCTTTTCTGAGATGCTCTCCTGGTTCCCACAACCCTGATTTAATTTAAACATTAACAAAGTACCCCACAAGAAAATCCATCCTGGCTCTGTTCAGGTGCAGTCCCTCTGGGTTTGTACAGGTGCCATCTCCTTCACATCCAGTCCCAATGTCCTAGGAACCTAAACTCCGATCTTTGGCATAATATTTCCAGCTAAGGGTTAAACTATTTTGTCTTCACATTTCTCATTTGCATGAAGTACTAGAAGGAATCCAGAGATTGTTACTTTTAAGGTGTTGCTCGCTAGTCTTCTAAATTAGCTTCCTAAATTCTGATTCTAGGACCACATCCCCTTTCTACCTATGCTGTTAGTACCAATATAGACCAATATATATGTTCTTTCTTTGCTGTGCACAATTGACCATGAATGATGACACAGACTTAGCTATTGCTGCTCTCCTCTGAAGAGACTGGCGCATTTCTTTCCCTAAATGACTTAATGAACCAGATGATAATAGTCATGCTCACCATTACTGATGGCCAGGTTTATAGTTGAGATTTATTAATTGAATTTAAATGCAATTAACTGCTATAGTGGGATTGGAACCTATGTCTTAGGCCTAATGATTATTCGTTCAATGATATTACCTCTATGCCACCATCTCCCCAAACATTCTAAAAGGCAAGGTAAACAAGTATAAATGTTCATGTTCCTACTTTTGTCGATTATTGCAAGCTGTCACAGAAACATATTTATGAATTTAAAAGCATCTTACTTGTTTATAAGCGGCTCTGCAGTTTCTTTGTGATAGAAAACAGGAATGGGTACCCCCCAGCACCGCTGTCTTGAAATGCACCAATATGTCCGCCTGTCCAACATGGCAAGCATACTGTTCATTGCTGAATGTGGAATCAGTTTTACTTTCTTTAATAACTCCTAAAGCACAGGAACAAAACATCTTATTTTAGTACTAAGAATATTGACAAAATTGAAAATTACTCCATTAAAAAAAATCAAATGAAACAGAGAAAATGTCGAGTGATATCTTCAGTTCAAACAATACTTCTATTTTTATTTTAAAAAAAACACATTCCAGCTGTCAGCTTTTTCACCAATGCCTCAACATGGAAAGGCATTGGTCAGATTCTTACAACCGAAATAAAAATAAAACCGACAGTACTTCCCCAGCAGGTGCACTGTTGCATCTTGCTGATAGTCTTGGCACTGAACTTAACACAACATGGACTCAGGATCCTTACTCACTGGCACCTCACTAAATTATATTACTTCATTGTTACAGGATCAACATCCTGGAATGCTCTTCCATGCAATACTGTAGGTATACTTGCACATGACTGCCTGCAGCTCATGACTAAGTATTAAAAGGCATGAATGTGCAATAAACACTGGCATTGCCAGAGATGTTCAGATCCCATGAAAAGATAAATTTAAAAAGACAGCAGAAAAAAAAATATAGTTTGTGCACTCAGTAATGCGTCATTTCTTTAGAAATAGCGTGATTAAATAACCTCCTTGGCTCTGAAATCTGATTCCTTCAAAAGCTGAAGTTTTAGAGAATGTTTTAAAACTATTTCTTTATCTCCCTTTATCCCAGTTGCTCCTGATATTTATTTCATTTTCTTTTCTGATTCACATTTCTCTATGAATCCCATTTGAAACTTCCTGTTTTATATTCAGGTCTTAATGGAGATCCTTCATTCGGGATTACTGAAAAGCCTTGCTGCTTCTGTTATTGGTCACAAATGCCGGAGAGGTGCTGCACTGGGTCAGGTGCCAGATTACCGACCCACTCACTCAAAAAGTAATGAAAAAATGGTCAATAACTGCTCGAGGTGAGCACTCTTACTTTGCCACTGACTGCAAAATCCTGACACCATACTGCAAATTCTTTTACCTGTTGCGTAAATAGAAAAATGCCAATTTGTTGAGGTAGAACTAACTTTGCATGCTTACAAATAATGAAAAAGCATGGCTTTCTTGCTTTACAAATGAGAACAAATCAGTCCATTATCTATTCCAATTCGCCTTTCAACATTTAATCTTTTTCTAATTCACATTAATACTTTTCATCACGGAACCAAAAAACATTAAATTGTTGAATTTAATATATTTGTAAAAATACAACTGAATCTACATTACTCACACCTGACAGAGTGATATACCATTCTTCAAGGAAAGACCATGGGATATTGGAGCACAACTCGGCCGTTCAGCCCATCGAGTCTGCTCTGCCATTTGATCATGGCTGATATGCCTCTCAACTTCATTCCCCTGCCTTCTCTTTTCAATCTTTGATCCCCTTACTAATGGAGAAATTATCTTTGACTATCTTAAATACATCAATGACTTGGACTCCACAGCCCTCTGCGGCAATGAGTTTCACAGAGTCATTCTGGCTGAAGAAATTCCTCCTCCTCTCATTTCTAAAGGGTTCTAAAGGGAAAACGATGTTATATCAAATTTCAAAACAGCAGCGTCTCTTTAAAGCTACAAATTATACAAGTATACCCTCACATTAAGGACAATTTCACTGCTGAAACAAAAGGATAAACCTGCAAATATACACCATGTCATTCAACAACTTCAATGGGAACAAATAGCAATAATGGGCTCAAGCTTTAAAACTAGAGAATTTAACAAGTTAATTTGCTTTCAAAGAATGATAACTGACTCAAACGTTTATCCAGCATTGTAGCGCTTGTTTATGATTTGGTGAAGAAATTTCAGAAAATGCAAAGAACTTACAAGTTTCAAATGGATGGCATGAAATACTTGATTCTATGCAATTTGTCATCTTTAATTGCAATTGCGGTGAGCAACTGGAGCATACAAACACTTACATTTCTGTCAATTTAGTATTTTCTACGTTCTGATGAAAGATCATTGGCTTGAAACATTTTGGTTCCCTCTCCACAGATGCTGGGAGATCTGCTATTTCCAATATTTGGTGTTTTTATTACTTGTATTTTTTACTGCTCTTTCAAATAAGAAATATGCACGCTTAGGCAGCATGTAAGATAAAGCACACATTGGTCTACAGTATATTAAATTTTAAAAATAAGAATTTGACAACCTATATTCAATGTAGGCAATAGCACACTCAGATGGCATTACAGTGTTACTGCAATTGCCCAACCAGCAATTGTTTATTCATTTACACAATACAATTTACTTCCAAATAAAAAATACCATTTAAAAAAAGTGCATTCTTTTGTACAATATTGCACAAATCAAGATAAGCTAAGGCCAGAGCTACATAATTGTGTTCTGATACATTTAATCCTCACAAAACTGACAAACAGAAAAATGCCATAAATTAATTCTAATCACAAATCTCAAACTGCAAATAAAAGCTTAAAACGTACATGGGATATATGTTTAAAGACTGACCAGTACATTATAGAATTACACAGCACAGAAGTCATTCAATCCATTTCATTATTTAGTCTTAGATGGCAAAAGGCACTCAAAATAGTAACTGACGCTTCTTAAACAATACTGTACAGTGAGTATAACTGTACTCCTGTTACAGCTGAGAAACAGGAAGCTTGGCCCAACAAGTTCAAGTGTTGTTTATGTCCCCAAAAAACTCCTCCCAAAGGCTTTCATCTAAAGTCATTAACATACCCTCTTAGTTCTTTCTCCCTTGAATGCTTAAGTCACTTCCCCTTAAATGCATATACGCATCAGTAAATGCCATTGTCATTTCTTCCCTCGGTTGTTTTGATGCATATGAATGCAATCCATACAGTCTACGCCCTTTATGTTTGATGAATTCAGTCATCCTATCCCTTTCAATACTAAACATCATTATGCCATTTTGTTTTGTATAATGTCATGTCCACCATCTAAAACTTTCTGGAAGTACTCAGTTATTGAATATTCCACTAAGACTTGAGGGTTTATTATGTACATCTTTAATTGGCCCCCTCTGATTTTCTTTTCTTCTTTATGATTGTAGAATACTTGCCTCTCTTTTAATTTTCCTTAGTAATTTAGTTTTGCTGTTACTCTTTGGCCTCCTAATTTGATTTTTGGCTTCTATCCTAACCTGGTCATACTCCTTTCGTTATCCTCCCCTTCATATTTATGCACACCTTTTCTCTTTATTTTAAAATTGAACTGGTATTTTGATTTCATTAATGAGTTTTTGCACTGCAGTTGCATGGGTTTCTCGTGGACTCTACTGATTTCAGTTTTAAATGTCTCTGATTATTTCCAATTTCATTCTCAGTAAGTTTTTATTTCTCAAATGTCTGTGGGACATGAGCATCACTAGTTGCCCTTGAGAAGGTGGTGACGAGCTATTTTCTTGAACCGCCACAGTCCAACCTACTGTGGGTTGACCCGCAATGCCAATAGGGAGGGAATTCCAGGATTTTGACTCAGTGACAGTGAAGAAACGGTGATATATTTTCAAATCATGGCCATGAGAGGCTTGGAAGGGAACTCGAAGGTGGTGGTATTCCCATGTATCTACCACCCTTGTACATCTAGATGGAAGTGGCCATAGGTTTGGAAGATGCTATCGGAAGATCTTTGGTGAATTTCTGCACTGCATCTTGTAGATAATACACACTGCTGCTGCATAGCATCAGTACTGAAGGAGCAGATGTGGTGCCAATCAAGTGGGCTGCTGTGTCCTAGCTTCTTGAGTGTTGTTGGAGTTGCACTTACCCAGGCTGTAATGAAGCTGCTCCTTTATTAAAGTTATGCTGTCCTTTTTGCTTTTTTTCCAGAGGGTTTGTAAACAACACAGACTCTGAAACGTCTGGTTTGAAGATTTTTAGAGATAATTTGATAATAGCTAACAGATACTGCCTCAGGCAGGAGTCTTTCAAGTTTTAAAAAAATTTGGACAATAAAAGGAGAGTGGCCAGTCCTCCCAGTTCGGCTTTTCACTGGTTTGGTTTTTAATAGTACAGAGGAACCTCAATTATCTGGCCGAATTTCTGAATTTCAGATTATCCTCACAAGATGTCAAGGTCCCAATGCTTGACTAAACTGTGTTATCTGGCATTCGATTATAATGAACAAAATACTTCCCGCCTGTGTTGTTTGGATAATCAATGTTCCTCTGTATTGGGGAAAAAGCTGCTGGATCCAAAGAAGCAGGTCCAGGCTGGGACTCTCTCTGACTTCTGTTCTGTAAGAACCTGTGTTTGATTTTACCCTTATTGCCAAGGGATGTGTATGGACTTTGTTGAAAGTATTTGGAACAGCATCATTAAGTTGGAAGATTTGTTGGGTTTTCAGAGAGATTAAATTATTCTGTATTATGTTGTTTGCATTTCATTCAGTAATGTTGTGAATAAATTATGTTTTGTTTAGAACTAGTGCTTTGACCAGCGACATTTCTCCTGGAATATCCACTTTACACCTGGTTATAACACCTAGCAAAGTTAGGATCTGGACTACCTTCTTGAAATGTTCTGCGGGGTCTGGTCTGGTTCACAATAAGGCAATAGGGCAGTATTCCATCACACCTCTGATTTGTGCCTTGTAGATGATGGACAGGCTTTGGGGAGTCAGGAGGTGAGTTACTCATTACAATATTCCTAGCCTCTGACTTGCTCTTGTACCCACTGTGTCATGTGGAGAGTTCAGTTGAATTCTTGGTCAACAGTAAACCCGATATTGATAGTGGGGATTTCTAAAACGGTAACACCATTGAATGTCATGGGACGGTGGTTAGACTGTCTCTGATTGGTAATGGTCAAAGCTTGACATTTGTATGGTGTGAACGTAGCTTGCCACTTGTCTGTCCAAGCCGGGATGCTGACCAGTCTTAGTGCATTTGAACATGGACTGCTTCAGTATCTGAGGGGTTGTGACTGATACTGAATATTGTGTAATCAGTGAACATCCCCACTTCTGACCTTAAGATGGAGGGAAAGTCATTGGTGAAGCAGCTGAAGACCGTTGAGTCTAAGACACAATCCTGAGGAACTCCTGCAGAGATATCCCAGAACTGAGATGACTAACCTCCAACAACCATGACTATCTTCCTATGTGCCAGGTATGACTCCAACCATTACAGAGTTGACCCCATGAAACCCAGTTTTGCTAGGACTCCTTGTTACCACACTCAGTCAAATGCAGCCTTAGTTGTCACTCTCAGCTGACCTCTGGAAGTCAGCTCTTTTGTCCATACTTGAACCATGGCTGTAATGAGGTCAGGAGCTGAGTGGTCCTATACAGAATCTAAACTGGGCTTCACTGAGCAGGTTATTTCTGAGCAAGTGTGACTTGATAACACTGTTGATGACATCTTCCATCAATTTACTAATGATTGAGAATATACTGTTGGAGATGTTTAATTGACTGGGTTGGATTTGTCCTGCTTTTTATATACAGGACATATCTGCATAATTTTTCACATTGTCGAATAGATGCCAGTGTTGTAACTTTCTGGAAGAGCTTGGTTAGGGAAGCATCAAGGCCAGCAGCACACAACTTCAGTATTGTTGCTGGAATGTTGTCAGGACCCTTAGCCTTTGCAGTATCCAGTGTCTCCAACTGTTTCTTGATATCACATGGAGTGAATTGAATTGGCTGAAGTAGGTATTTAGGCGAAAATGAGGACTGCAGATGCTAGAGATTAGAGTCGCGAGTGTGGTGCCAGAAAAGTACAGCAGGTCAGGCAGAATCCGAGGAGCAGGAAAATCCTGCTCCTCAGATGCTGCCTGACCTGCTGTGCTTTTCCAGCACCACACTCTTGAATGAAGTATGTATCTGTAATGCTGGGAACCACTGGTGGAGGCCAAGATAGATCATCCACTCAGTATTTCTGGTTTGAAGATTGCGCAAAAACATCAGCCTTATCTTTTGCACTGATGTGCTAGATCCTTTGGTCATTAAAGATGAGGATCAGCCTTCTCCAATGAGTTATTTAATTGTTCACCACCATTAAGAGACAGATGATAGCACAGATATAAAGTTATGTCACCTTTGTAAGTTTTCATAAAAGAAAGATTAGAAACTCAGTTCAGATTCAGGGTAGGATGCAGAGATGTTACCAATGTTCCTTTTCACTCCTTTAAAGTCAGCTTTGCCTCTAATATGCATGCATTCATTTTAGTATTTGTCTTACTTTGCCTTCAAGAGGAGAAGAAATTGGGAAGGAAAATATACAATTATAGCTTCAGTAACTTCTAAAGTATGTTAAAACAAAGAAAGTTTTGGCCAGCTCAACAGAAAAAAATGACAATAGCTGATAACATGTAGTTAGAATTTTTACACGTTAATATATGGCAAAATTACAAGCATTACCAATTTAAGTTGTCATTAGAAAAGAATTTACCTGAGCTCTGTCCTTGATACTTGCAGTATCGATAAACCACTGTTTGCTGGCGCGTATAATTACTGGCTTCTTTGTTCTCCAGTCATACGGGTAACTGTGTCTTACGTTGTCCTCTTTCAATAACATGTTTGCTCCATGCAACATTTGAATGACTAATGAAATTCAGAAATTAAAATCCATTAAGACTGTATAAAGACTATCACCTATTTAGAAAACATGGCACAGTTTCCAAGGAAAATAAATTGAAAACTAAAGCAATGTTAATAATACTCATCATTATAACGACAAAACACTTGGTCAAATTAAGCTATGATGAATTAAATAATGGCAAGAGCATGCTTTACTATAGTTTATCCACATAAAGCAGTGGTATAACTCACAAGAAACTAGAATCTGCAATTACGTGGCAGCTAAAAAGCAACTCCACACCAGTGCAACTTCTCAACTGTATCTTAAATTTCACATTTCACTGAGCTGCTGGAATAAAGCTGATATCATGATATGCTATGAGTTGCTTCAAACTAAACATATTATTTTGATTGCAGGTCTTCAATTGTTTTCAAGGACTGGTCAGTTTATAACACTTATTAATTTCCAACAGCACACCAAATAGAGAGTGATGCTTGCTGGCTCCGAAAATTAGAACAAATACAATTCTAAAAATTTTAACTATGTAAATATGCCAGTTAATGCTTCAATGTGCTTTCATACTTGGACAATTCATTACACAGAAATTTGTAATTATATCAAAGAAGAATTAAGCACAGATTGGGGATTGCCTTGCAGGAAGAGGAATACATCAAATCCAATAGCAATCTCTCTGAACAAAACTTGCACACTCATCCATCAGCTAGATGTCAGTCATCTGCCTTTCTCAGGATGGACACAATGGATGGTTGAACAAGACAAAGCAGTGAGAAAACAAAGCTAAATTAAAATCAGAATTAGGAGTTTTTGATTTTATTTTCACCAAATTTCTCCCTTCTACTCTTTCAGGATTTGATTTTTCCCTGATTTACTATTGTTGGCTTTATAATTACTAGGTAACATCAAACAGCTCAACCACATGGCTATTATTCATATGGCAAATCGCACCAAGAAGCACCAGCAGGATGTGCAATGACAGTGGACATTACACAATTTTCCTCATCTTTCTTCTTACATATCTACTCTTCAAAAGAGTGGTTGTTGGCCGTTAAATTACAATTTAGACAAACCAAACATTGTGCAATATTAATGAATGCGCTTTCTTAATCAAAATTCTTGCATAGGCATCAGAAGTATAATCTCCAATTGATTTTGCCCTAAACAAAAGATATTAAAGCCACTTATTGTTTCTTCAACCACTTCAGCTGAGTTCAGCTAAGCAAATCTAAAGCAAGGATTAAATGTTGAACATTACTCGTCACCACAATTCAGCTACTAACATCCAAACCCAATAAATCATTGGGAGAACAATCTAAACAAGATTTCCAAAAATTCTCCAGCAGAGGTATTACTAACCTGTTTCATTTCCTTCATTAAGGACATACTTGTTTTGAAGCTCTAATCCAGCCGCTTCAGTGAAAAAGCCATTTTCATCCACTAAACAGTCCTAAATAGTGAAAACCAAACTAATTAAAACTGCAGCAATTGTGAATATAATGCACCATCCAGGACGAGACATGGCAAAATTTTCACCAATTATAGAGTGGGTAGACTGAAACTATTACCTTTGGTACCTGCCACAAATACGGTTTCTCAACTACTGACTTCAGCATCCCTCTAGATGACTATATGAGACTAGACGAGATTGGTTGGCACTTCCACATCCTACCTGAATCTGAACTCAGTCACCTTTTTTTTTAAAGACACAAAGATGACACAATTTTATGTGAATACTATTGTCTGCCCCCACCAAGCCTCAATCCATCTGCAGCTGTAACCCTCATTCATGCTTTTATTACTTCCAGACTCAAAATACTTTCCCAACCAGAATCACATTCTCCACTCTTTGTAAACTTAAGCTTATCCAAATAGTATTCAGAAACTATTCCCTCCAATTGGAGAATCTAGTATGAAGAAAAAGGTCGAGTTAGGCCTTTCAGGAAAAAAAATAGAAAACTCTGACACACAAAGGTTTGAAATGCGCTTCCACAAATGGGAGTAGATGCTAGATCAAGTGTAAATTTTAAGTTAGAAATGATTGCTTTTTGTTTACCAATATTATTAAAGAGATATGGGGCAACAGCAGAGAATATGAAGGCAGGTTTCAGTTCAGTCATGATTTCATTAAATGGCAGAACAAAATAGCAGGTTCAATGGATTAAATAGCCAGCTCCTGTCCCTATGCCATATTCTAATCCACAGCAACCTATTTACCCATTACCACTGCCCTTGCTGGCCTACACTAACTATGTAAATAAAGGCTGTTGTTGTGGTATATACACTTCTCCCAACCTGACTTTAATCAATGCATTGTTGTTAGAATCACAGCGTTTAGGTGGTCACCATTTGGCTCATTATACATGTACTAGCATTATTAGGCATTTGAGTACATATTAATCTGTAACTTACAACAGAGAGTTTGTGGTGGGAAGCAACACTGTAATCTTCCATTCCATGAGCTGGGGCAGTATGGACCAATCCTGTCCCTTTAACCATTGTGACATGGTTCGCAGGCAAAAGCTGGGATTCCCTTCCAGGAATTACGGGATGTCTACAGACTCCACCTTTTAAATCAGAACCTATACCAGGAGAAGTAATAACATAACTGCATAAAGAGTTATGAAGGATTCAAAATGTATCAAACTCCATACAATGAAAGCCATTCTGTTTTTTGGTAGTAGATAATCTAATTTGATTTTAATATATAATGCAACTCATCTCTATATTCTATGCATAATGAGGAAAGGAAAAGAATTCAGCCACGTTCTCTCATCTGGTCATCAGTCAGCGAGCTCTGCTGAAAGCCGATTTATGTAGACTTCAAGGCTTGACTAGAATACTTCTCGAAAAGCCTCTTAATACATTCATTGTCCAGGCCTGTAAACTTGTCACCTGAACAAAGTCTTAGAAGTATATTCTTGCACATGAAACCATGGCCCAATAATAAATCCAACATTTAGGACATAGATACAAAAGTAAAAATTGGAGATGGGATAGAATTTAGAAAACCTTATAAAGTGCTATAACTTTCAATGAAATAAAGAACAACTCAAGATAAATCTACTTTAATTTCTCTTGCCTGTGACTGTCTGAAGAATTTCAAACTGAGCGTCCAGGATTGTTGCTGTAGATTCTACACATTCTGTACCTAGAAGGTAGAGTTCCTCTGTATTTAAGCACTTCACTAGAGAATACCTGCATTCAGAAACAGCGCAGCGTGTTAGGAATTGACTGACATTTTTAACTGCGGAATTTGATATCCAAATTTCACCATGATAAAACAAGAAAATGAGCTATCTTCCAGTTTTCGAATACAACTTGACAGTTACTAATGTCATCTGTACTGTGAGAAACCTCACCTTTACATGACAACAGTTAATTGTGTTAAACTACAAATTGTATGTTTCAAATGTACTGAAAATTGTAATACAGTATATTAAAATATCAATGTTCAAGTTGCAAAGAAAAGTTATCATACTTTTAAAGCTATCATTTCTCAAGACAGTACAAAATGTTCATAGAAATCTTCAACTTCATTACACCAAAATCTACACATTCATTTCAACTTAAGGGAAAATTTTAGGGCTTTAGATTCTTCCCTGCCAAGTTACTTAATAGTGGTGGCAAGTATCTGTGGGTTCATGGTTACACTTTATTCAAAAGCTCCATTTGTGCGAAAACACAATAGTACCTTGGCTTAAAAATTTAAATCAATATCAGACATGGAACACAATAATTTCTTTCTCCTAAAGAAGCATCTTCTTCACAAAGAACTACAAAGTCAAACTGCATTCAGAGGATCAGGTCATTCAAAACTTAATTGATGTTTGATCAGACAATTTTGATTACATTTTGGACACTTCTTGGCTGGAGGTAAAAGCAAATAATGTCATTCAAGGAGGCACCTTATTCTAATGTGGAACTTATAAGTAACATCAGAACTTACTCAGCATTTGGCATATAACAAACTGCCTGGTTAGCTGGAATTGTCCAAGGCTGGGTTGTCCAGATTAATGCATGAACAGAGGATGCATCCCCTGAAAGATAAAATAGTTATTTTCCAACTATTGCAAAGTAAAAAGACAAACTTTTTTTTACAACCTGACGTTCATATTATTGATGCATCAAGTCAAATATTACTTTTTTTACTGAAAGCATCTTTCTGAAATCTATCAACTTATCAAATGCATTCTATTATTCTTCAGAGCTGTGGACATAACTGTCTTGTTGAAAGAAAACATAAAATAACCTAAAGACATTAACCAATGAGCCCATACTTATCATATTTCACTTATTTCCATTAATCACATTAAGTAACTAGCACATATCTGTAAATAGAGTATCACAAGATACTTGCCTCTTCCCATAAAACCATAAGTAGCAGGAACAAGAGTAGGCCATTCAGCCCCTTGAGCCTGCACCACCATTCAATAGAATCATGGCTGATTCAACATTCTTCATAGTCACTTTCCTGCATTTTCCCCTTAACCTTTGATTTCCCTACTTATCAAGAACCTATCAATCTTAGCCTGAAATATACACAAGGACATTGCCCCACAGCTCCCTCTGGGTAGGACTTCCTTTTATTCTGGTCCTAAACACGAGGAGAACCATCCTCTCAGCAATTATCCTGTCAAGCCCCTTAAGAATCCTATATGTTTCAATGAGATCACTTCCCATTCTTCTAAACTCCAGTGAGTAGAGTCCCAATCTGTTTCGCCTTTGCTCATAAGCTAATCCCCCCTCAGACAAGGGAGCCTAGTGAACATTCTCTGAACTGTCTCCAATGAAATTACATCTTTCCCTAAATAAGGGACCAAAACTGCTAACAGTATTCCAGATGTGTAGTCTCACCAGCACCTTGTACAGTTGCTCTAAGACTTCCCTACTCTTATACTCAACTTACTTGAAATAAGGGCCAACATTCCATTAGCCTTCCTGATTATCTGCTGCACCTGTGTGGTAGATTTATGTGTTTCAATTACAAGTAACCCCAGTCTCTTTGTGTTACAGCTTTCTGCAATTTTTGTCCATTTAAATTATATTCTGTTCTTTTGTTCTCCTTTCCAAAATGAACAATTTCATATTTTACCACATTATACTCTATTTGACACCTTTTCAATCACATACAAAACCTATCAATATCTCTCTGCAGACTGTTTGTATCCCTCTGACAACCTGACTTTCCATCTATTTTTGCATTGTCTGCAGATTTGGCAACAGTACATTGTGATGATGCTGCCCCTTTTACAAGGTTATGTTGTCCTTGTTTTTTTTAAATCAAGCGGGGTTGTAAAGGCAGAGGTCCCTTTATGTCTGGAAATGCCTACTTTATAAACAATGGCAGGGGAGTGACCAATTCTCCCAGTTCAGTTTTTTTTTCCTAGTTTGGTTTAGTTTTAGCAAGCAATGAGAAACTGCTGGGGACCTAGAGGAGCAGCTGCAGTGAAAACAGGTTGCATGCTTCAACAGAGGTCTTGCCTAAACCTTCTCTCTGAAAACTGTCCTGCCGTAAGAACCTGGGTTGAATTTACCTTTAGCCAAGGGGTGTGTTTATGGGATGTTGCAGGAATTGGAACAGCGTTATTAAGCCAACCAACAAAATATCACCACTTATCAAGTAAGTTAAGTTATTCTAAATGCTGCTTTCTTTTGATCGTGGTTCATCCGAACAAAAAGAATTTACAGCCCAGGAACAGGCCCTTCGGCCCCCCAAGCCTGAGTCGATCCAAATGTACCGTCTAAACCTGTAATTCAATTCCTAAGCATTTGTATCCCTCTGCTCCCCACCTACTCATGCATTTGTCCAGACGCATCTTAAATGAATCTACCGTGCCTGCCTCTACCACCTCTGCTGGCAATGCGTTCCAAACGTCCCCCACCCTCTGTGTGAAGTAGTTGCCACATGTATCCCCCTTAAACTTTCCACCTCTCACCTTGAAAGCATGACCTCTTGTTATTGAATCTTTCACCCTGGGAAAAAACTTATCTCTATCAAATATGTTTAAATAAATTCTGTTTTGTTTGAAACAAAGTGGTTTGACCAGCTGCATCACTCCTGAAATATCTACTTTACATATCCTATAAAATAGGTTAGGTTCTGGGCTATCTTCTTAAAATGTTTTGAGGGGGTCTGACCTGGTCCATAATAACATTCATTTCCTTATTCCAAGTCATTAATACATATTGTAAACTATTGGAGTCCCAGCACTGATCTCTGTGGAACACACTGGTTGTAGGTCACCAACTTGAAAAATAAACTTTTATCTTCACTAAATAAAAACCGAAAGAACTGCGGATGCTGTAAATCAGAAACAAAACAGAAATTGCTAGAAAAGCTCAGCATCTGGCAGCATCTGAGAAGAGAAACTAGAGTTAACATTTCGGGTCAAGGGACCCTTCCTCAGAAAGGTTAACTCTGATCTCTTTCCACGGATGCTGCCAGACCTGCTGAGTTTTTCCAGCAATTTCTGTTTTTGCCCTTTATCCCCACTTGTTGTTTCCTGCCATTAGCCAATTGTCTATCCATACCAATGTACTACCTCCAAACACCATGGGCTCTTATCTTAAGACTTAACCTTTTGTGAGGTATCTGATTGAATGTCTCCTGGAAGACCAAATACAACACATCTATAGGTCCCCTTCTATGCACTCTGATTCAGACTTCCTGGAAACATTCTAACAGACACGATTTCCCTTTCATGAAGCCAATCTGCCTCTGCTTGATTAGATTAAGGTTTGCCAAATATTTTGCTATTACTTCCTTAAAATTGATTCTAATATTTTTCCAACGATAGATCTTAGGCTAACTGGCTTATAGTTAGTTGCATTTTGCCTCCCCTGCATTTTGAATAGGCTTGTCACATTAGCAGTTTTACAATTCTCTATCACTTCTCCAGAAACCAAGGATTTACAGCTAATGCATCCA
The DNA here is from genome assembly GCF_037043375.1 of Chiloscyllium plagiosum. NCBI lineage: Eukaryota > Metazoa > Chordata > Chondrichthyes > Orectolobiformes > Hemiscylliidae > Chiloscyllium > Chiloscyllium plagiosum. Next base: position 45,379,774 of record NW_028270148.1, read on the forward strand.
CTACTCTGCAGCTACCTATTTTAGAATTCGAGGATGCCAGGCATCAGATTCACGAGATTTATCTGCCTTTTGCCACAATACATCATCTAATACTACTGCTTTAATAATGGTGATGGCACTTAATTCTTCCCCTGTAGCCTTAATAATGCTCTTAATGGGATGCTCAAACTATCTTTAAAGACTGGTGTAAAATACTTGTTTAATTTCTGTCATTTCTTTGTTCCCCATAACCATCTCCTTAAATTCATTTTGTAAGGGGCTGAAGTTTACTTTTATCTCAATCTTCCTTTTATATATGTAAAGAAACTTAATGTCAGTTTTTATATTCCTCAACACTTTGTCCTCATAGTTTATTTTCTGTCTTTATTAACTTATGAGTTCATCTTTGCTGGATTCTGAACTTATTCCAGCATTTGGGGCTATCACTGACTTTGGACTCCTTATATACGTTTACTTTCAATTTAATATTCTCCTTAACTTCCAACGATGGTCATGGTTGATTTATCCCTCTCTTAGAATCTTGACGCCTTACTACTATTTTTGCTGAGAGTCACAAATTACCTTTTAAATCTCTGTCATTGCTTGCTTACTGTCAGTCCTAGTAATGTACCCACCTAGTTCATTTTAGCTGACTCTATCCTCACTTCATTATAATTCCCTTTATTTAAGTTAAACACAGTTGTTTCTGACCCAAGTTTCTCACTCTTGAACTGAATATTAAATTCTCCATTATGATCACTACTTCCAATGGTAACTTTTACTGTGTGTTCGTTTGTTAAACTTATTTTATCACCCATTACAAATTCAAGGTAGCCTGCTCCCTGGGTGGATCCATGAATAGTATTCTCAGAAACTATCCCTGCTGCTCTCTTATGAATTTGTAGTCATAGCTATCCTTCCCAATTTGATTAACCCAATCACTATGAAGATTAAAGTCACCCATAATTATTGTTTTATTCTTTGTACATGCTCCTATTACTTGTTGATTTATCTCCTTTCCTACAGAGTGGCTGCTGTTTAAAGGTCTATTCCTACCAATGTTTTCTTTCCCTTGGTTTTTATTTAAAACCTGCACCCAAATTCATTCTACATTATGCAGGCCTAGATTGCGTCTCGCAACTGTCCTCATTTTATCTCTCATTAATAGTGTTACCTCACTCTCTTTTCCATTATTCTTGTCTCTCTGTAAGGTCAAATGTCCTTGTATGTAAAGTTCTCAGTTTTAATCTCTATGTGGCCATGTTTCCATAATGGTTATAAGATCATATTCATTTACCTCAACCTGCGCAGTCAGTTCCTCTACTTTATTCCGAATGCTTTGTGCGTAAAGATACAAAGTCTTTAAATTTGTTCTGCTAGTGAATTTCCCTACACTTTTATGGGTGTTTGATGTGATGTGACAATCGCACATTCTGTCCCTTCTTTTTATTTTCTGATAATAATAAGCCCCATCACTAACGTGCATCCAACCTTCTCCTTTACTTTAGATTTTCTAATTTTCCATGCAACTGAACCCATCCACTGTGCCCCTCCTTCCCTCCAAATACTTATATTTCCTTAGCAGAACCTCTTCCTCTTGTTGGTATCTAAGTGGACCACGACAACTGGATCTTTCCACTCCAACTCCAGATTTTTCTGCAGCTCAGGTCAGATATCCTGAAATTGGGTACCAGGCAGACAACACAGGCTTTTGGATACTTGATCCTGGCCACAGAGAACCATGTTTATTCCTCTGACTATACTATGATTACAACCACATTTCTCTTTTCTCCACCAACTAAAACCAGCCCCCACCCTTACATGGCTCCCTATACCATGATGCTATGGTGAGTTCTCCTCACACTGTTAATGGCACTATTTGGAAACAGAAGAAAATATATTTTAACTGCTGACAACTATTATGAATCTTTCTCAACAGGCGAAACTTCAGCTATAAGAAACAGCATCAGCACTATGTTCATTATGTGCAACTCAAAGCAGTCAAACTCAATTTTGATTATGTTTAATATGTCTCACACACTTCTCACCTTGACAAAGTTAGTAAGAGAGGAATCCTGGCTGATTATTGTCCTCCAAGTCAACAAACATAAAGCAGAATTTCAGCATCCTTCCAGCAACCAAACAAGTATCAACTAGTGATTTGAACCATTAACACTCATCTTAAGTTAACTGGTGGGACATACAGTTTGTCAAGGTAACTGATAATTACTGAAGGATTGAAAGCAACTGTTCACTTGCTGTTCAAATGTCAACCTAGATAAAGTAGTATTGTCAGGCTGTTCACTCACAGTATTAGAAATGCTTAACATATACTTAAAAATGTGTTGCTGGAAAAGTGCAGCAGGTCAGGCAGCATAAAAGGAGAAGGAGAATCGACGTTTCGGGCATAAGCCCTTCTTCAGGAATGAGGAGGGTGTGCCAAGCAGGCTAAGATAAAAGGTAGGGAAGAGGGACTTGGGGGACGGGCATTGGGAATGCGATAGGTAGAAGGAGGTTAAGGTGAGGGTGATAGGCCAGAGACCCCCTCTCCAGCCTATCACCCTCACCTTAACCTCCTTCTACCTATCGCATTCCCAACGCCCCTCCCCCAAGTCCCTCCTCCCAATCTTTTATCTTAGCCTGCTTGGCACACCCTCCTCATTCCTGAAGAAGGGCTTATGCCCGAAACGTCGATTCTCCTTCTCCTTTGATGCTGCCTGACCTGCTGCGCTTTTCCAGCAACACATTTTTAAGCTCTGATCCCCAGCATCTGCAGTCCTCACTTTCTCCTTTACTTAACATATAGCCTTTATATAAAAGGCAGTGCATAACAAAGCACCAACCACTCTCCATTCTACCTATATTTTTCCCCAGATTTGATACACCGTTATTTAATGAGCTGCATCCCCAAGCTGAATCTGAGCCAAAACTCCTACAGCGAACAATACTAAATTTGTGACACTCTACCTGATGCTGAAGCTAATTTGGAGGGGACTTTTATGAGAGGAAACTTGACATATGCCGATCGACTAACATGCTGCTGATTGTATTCAAGTTCAGCTTCAGCCAAGGCTGTTCTGCAAAGATAGATGGAAAAAAAAATAACAAACATTGTACTCTGTGAAAAATAACTAAAACTTCCAAATTACCAACAATAAAAGAAGTGACAAACCTTGTGGAAGGAGACCAAAATACGGGTTTGTAGTCTTGATAAATATACCCCTTAAGGCGAAGAGAAGTAAAATTACCAGATTATCAAGATTTGGACAACACGTGAAACTTACAAGAACAATAAAATACCTCATCAAACATTTTGTGGAAAACTTCTAACTGTTTAGCTTCATACTGTTTGTCAAATGTATAATAACATTTATCCCAATCAGCCATCACGCCCCATCGAATAAACGCTGCTCGTTGGCGCTCAATTGTTCTTTCTGCAAATTCTTTGGCTAGAAGACAAAAATGACATAAAACACATTAAGTTACGAGAAACTTTGGTCTGTTGACTCTCCTGCACTCCTCCATACGGAAAGGTTCTAATCAAGGTTGCAAGGAGGTGGGACAGAGAACAGCACCTCCTTCGATCTTAAAAGCTGAAAGTACAAATGCATTTTTGCTGTGGTCGTTTAAGAGTTAGTATCATTTTGTAGTGATGAGTTTGATACTGTCTCAAAAATAGTTACCATCAAACTCTTATACTTAATTAAGTTTTCTTTTGTGAGTTCTGCCTGGTGGACCTGCATTTATTGCCCACTCCTAAGATGCTCATGAGAAGTTAAATCAGAAGTTTTGTAACTTAAAATGGAGTGTAGGAACGATCACAGTATAACTGTTTTCATTCACTCAAATTTTCCCTGTGTCTGGCCAGTTCCACACCATCTCCGTCCCCAAATTTTAACTCCTGCATTATCATAAGCATCACAACGGATTAGTATTGAAACCAACTTCCTCAAGAATAAATCTCTGTTGAAGGCATAAGTTAGGGTTCCAGAATTGACAAACATTTCTCAAGAATATCAGAGCCTTAACACTCTACTGACACTATGTTGTGCCGCTGATAAATAATTCCTGCAATCAGACATCCTTAAACAGCCAACTAAAATCTGTTAACCCATGCAAACCGGTTTAAAAAAAATGGCTGACAAAGATCTTAGCTGTTCTCTAACTTTATTGGAGGATTGAGATCGTAACTGAGCTCAGGGCTAATGAAAAGGAAAGCTGATGCTTTTAATCACTACTCAGAAAATCGAGGCTGGAAATGCATTCATGCACATTAATATGGAAAGCATTAGGTTTGGTTCTGATTCTACCACTGGTGAAATAGCTAGCCAAAAATAACATTCAAGTTTTATATGGGGGGAAATACCAGATGACCTGCCGTAACTGCGGAACAACACCAGAGAAGATTCAATAGCATGAGGAGGAGAACAAAACCTAAGAAAAAACTGAAGCATAGGCAAGTTAGAACTTTCGCACTCCTTCTGTTTTCTTCTCTCTTGTTGTCACATGTAATTAACAAAACAAATGGCTTTTGCATTTAACAAATGTTCAAACCAACAATGCGAAAATCTATACATTAGAAATGTACAAGAATAAAATACCCTCCAAGACATAATCTGCAATTAAGAAATAAAAATCACATGTACTAAAGCTGGACAGTTGAAGTTATTTTTACAGCTTAGTTACTGATTTCAAACTATTTCAAAAAAGGGTCAGCTGTAATTATTTGCAATGTTGGTAAATAGGGAGAGAACATCTTCAGATATTTGAATTAACTAATGTTGATGGCATGGAAAAAGTGTACCTTTTTGTCTGATCTCGATAGGAAAAAGTGTTTTAGCTTCTTCACCACATTCTGCCAATGCTCTAAGTTCAATAGGCAACCCATGACAATCCCAGCCTGGTACAAAGTGAACTCTGGAGCCTCTCATCAGCTGAAACCTATTAATGATATCCTTCAATATCTGCAGTTAGGGGAATTAGAAAATAATGACAAGTCATGGAATAATATTATATCACTTATATAAATATATACTTTATCTCTAAAAAAAATTATTCCAAGCACAACACATTATCAAATTATGATTTGTAAATCTCACACAGAATACGAAGTATCTTAATACGAGGAAAACTGCAAAAAATGTATACGTTTATTGAGCATTGAAGAGAAAATGACCTACTTTATTTAAGGCATGACCAACATGAGGGTCACCATTAGCATAAGGTGGGCCATCGTGAAGACAAAATTCTTTTCCTTTCCGGTTTCTTTGCCATGAATATAATTCTGAAAACCCACATTCCTATGAAAACAAGAAATGTCAAGATTTCAATGACTTGCAAAATCTTTCCAATTGACTACACATATAAACTCAAAGGCAACCAATGAATAAGTGTTTATAAGATAAACATGAAGGAAAAAATTCTCTATTACTTCATCAATTCTTCAATGTATGGCATGCAGGAATAAATCAAATGTGTTCCTTGTGAGAAATGGTTTAAAAGGCATGGGACAACTATCGACATATAGGCAGTCTCCCATTTATTAAAGGGTTCCATTCTGAAGTCTGTTGACAAGTCAATTTGTATGCAAGTCAGTACTCAATGCACAACAATAAAGAAGTGCCATGCATAAAGTACAGGAAGTATTCAAGTCAGATCATTAAAATTACACCCCTACATGAGGTCACGTTCATAAGTCGGTTTGTAGATCAGGGACCCCCTGTAATTCAGTCCTAACTTTGTATTTCCATTACAATTCCTATATCCATAGGAATAGAAATTGAAGAAAATCTTTTTCACACTGGTTATGGTCTGGAATGCATTAACTGAGAATGAGTGATCAAGGCACACTCAAATGCTTAATGGAAGGATTCACAAGGGAATTGGACTTTAGCTGGAAAAAGAAGAATGCGCATTGTTACAGGGAGAAGGAAGGAAAATGGCACCAGATGTCATGCAGACATTGTAACCAAAGAGCCTCCTTCGCTGTTTTGTCAGTTCTGTGATTCAGTGTCCACAGCTCTCACTTATGCAGTCAAACAATAGGCAATGCACACCAGCAGTAGCTATACACTAGTACCCCACTTCAACAGATGAACTAAAGCTCGAGTCTGACATAACTAGCCTTCTATGTGGTCAGTTGGGTGCTTGGAGAAAGTGAGGACTGCAGAGTCTGGAGATCAGAGTCAAAAAGTGTTGTGTTGGAAAAGCACTGTGGGTCAGGCAGCATCCGAGGAGCAGGAGAGGCGATGTTTCAAGCTTAAGTTCTTTATCAGGAATGTTGGGGATGAAAAGCTTATGCTTGAAATGTAGACTCTCCTGCTCCTCAGATGCTGCCTGACCCGCTGTGCTTTTCCAGCACCGCACTTTTTGACAGTTGGATGCTGCAGATGATCGTAGCTCTGAAGAGGGACACCAGGGAAATATGTGGTACAACAAGGGCACCACGCTGATGAAGTAGATTGGTAGCCTGACGCTCAAAAAGCAGTGAGACTTCATGGAGGACCATCTCAGTCAGCAATGAAAATATGTCATCAAATGGAACAAAATCATAAGAAATAGGGGCTATTCAACCCATCAAGTCTGCTGTGCCATGCAATGAGGTCATGATAACCCCTCAACTCTATTTCCTGCCTTTTCCCTGTTACTCTTGATTCCCTTGCTGATTAAACATCAGTTTATCTCGTCCTTGAATATACTAAAGGACAGTGCCCCCTGCAGTAAAGAATTCTACAGACTCATATTCCCACTGCGAGAGGAAATGCCTCCTCATCTCTGCCCCAGCTGTTGCAAAGGGACTTGGGAGAAGACTCTGCTTTCCCACCTGCCCACAGTAGACAGATCAGTGACACACTCATCTCCCTTTTGGCGTGACTAAACCTCTGGGACCAAGTCAACAGCCTGGTCGGGCTGAGTGCTGTGGGGCTCTGGTACTTTGCAGAGTGAAGCCCTTGCTGCCAGCCTCACTGACTGACCAATCAGCACTATCCTGGACACTGTTCCCCTGCCCTCCCCACACCACCCCACTCCTGACTGCCCCTGTCCTGGACACTGACCCTGTCCTGGACACTGACCCTGTCCTGGACACTGCCCCTGTCCTGGACACTGACCCTGTCCTGGACACTGACCCTGTCCTGGACACTGCCCCGCTCCCACACCCCTCACCCTCCCCTACCCTCTGGATCTGCAGCTCCTTTTCCAGCAGCTCCTGGCCGCTCGGTCTCATGGGGAAGTCGGTGCGGGGCAGCAGCACCGTCTCCCGGTATTTGTTGCTGCTCGCGCTCGAATTCCAGCTGGTGAGCGACTGCCGGTACCGGGCGGCGGCATCCCGCAGTTTCCCGGTTAGTGAGGAGCCGCGGCGGGCTCTCAGCATCACAATCATGGCGGACACTGCGGCCGGTGGGCACCAGGACCCAGCGGCGACCACGCCAGTAGCAACGGCGGCCACCGAGGCTCAGAACGCGCGTGCCAAAAGCCGCAGCCTGCCTCCTTTCCCCCCCGGAACACCTCAGCAACACCCTCTACCGCCCAGCTGAGTATCCAACAGCTGTCACTTCAGGATACACCAAAGAAAATCTTTTAATTGCAAACCAACAGAAAAATCTGGATCTGTCTTTATTTTCTCTCAGCACATGGAGCTTTAAACCAAAAAATATCAAGCCTATAGAGGCAAAATGTCACAAATCTTCTAGAAGTAGCAACCAGTGCAACAATTTTAATCAACTTTATTTCAAAGTCATAAGTCAGATGACACTGGCTTACAGTCCAGCACATTTATTTGAAATCACAAGCTTTTGGAGCGTTGCCCCTTCATCACCTTGCCCACCCCGTCCAACACCGTCACTTCCACATCATGCCCACCAACTTTATTTCAGGTTCATTCAAGGCATAAAAACTGAAAGAACTGCGAATGCTGGAATGCAGAAACAAAAATAGAAATTATAGATGGTGTAATTTCTATCCATGTACCTCCTTCCTCCTCAGTATCCAAGGACCCAAACACACCTTCAAGGTGGAGCAGTGCTTTAAGTGGACTGCATAATCTAGTCTATTGCATTTGCTGCTTACAATGTGGTCTCCTCTACATTGGGGAAACAAAAGTTTAGACTGGGTGACTGCTTTGCAGAACACCTAGTTCTGCCCGCAAAAAAGGCCCTGAGCCTCCACCTGCCTGCCACTTCAATACACCATTGTGTTCTCTGGCCAACATCTCTGTCTCAGGTTTGCTGTAGTGCTCCAGCGAAGGTCAGTGCAAGTTGGAAGAACAACACCAAATTTTTCGCTTGCGACCCTGTAACCTTCTGGACTCAACAAGTACAATAACTTTAAGGCTTGAACTGCCCCATGTCTTTACTCTAACCCCAACACACCAGGCCTTACTGTCACATAGTCTGCCATTGCACACAACCTATTGTTAGCAACTAACAGTCCCCAGTAATAGCTATTTACACTCCTAACAAGATCGTTATCCACTCTGTAGTCTGTCCAATTGTTCTTCTTTCTCTTTGGGCTTTATCCCAACCTAGAATTTACTCCTTACCACCTCATCCAACCCTATCTTCTCCATATAAACCAACATTTCCTAGCTACCATCAGTTCTAAGGAAGAGTCACTCAACCTGAAACGTTAACTTTAATTCTCTCCATAGATGCTGCCAGACCTGCTGAGCTTTTCCAGCAATTTCTGTTTTTGTTTCATTCAAGGCATGTTTATTATCAGGAATACAGATTAAACAATATTGTCTGGTCAGTTCCAATTGCCATTTTCACCCGAGCATATCCCTTTTTATGGAAAATGAACAAACTCATCATGACCAATTAAATTTTGCAATTGTCTTTCAAACAACTTTTCCCTTTCTCTGATACTTTTTAACCTCATTCATTACATTATAAGAATGATTTCCTTGATATTTCTTTTCGAAAGCAGCATCCAGATAGAGTCATAGAGATGTATAGCACAGAAACAACTTGACCATACCAACCAGATATCCTCGATAAATCTAGTCGCCTTTGACAGCATTTGGCCCGTCCTATTCGTACACCCATCCACAAATCGTTTTATTGAACCAGCCTCCACCACTTCCTGTGGCAACTCACTCCATAAATACACCACCTTCTGTGTGAAGAAGTCGCCCTTTAGGCCCTGTTTAAATCATTCCCCTCCCACCTTAAACCTTTGCCCTCTAGTTTTGGACTCTCCTTCACTGGGGAAAAGACCTTGTCTATTTACCCTATCCATGCCCCTCATGATTTAATAAACCTCTTATAAGTTTACCCCTCAGCCTTTGATTCTCTAGGGAAAATAGCCCCAGCCTATTTGCCTCTTCCTACAGCTAAAACTATCCAACCCTGGCAATATCCTTGCAAATCTTTTCCTTGGTGAAGATTATAAATCTTTTTAAATTTCCTGGATTCTTCAGGTCAACCTTATATGATTAGTTAGCAACAATACCAAATACAGGAAAGTGATTTTAATAAACACTTTCTATTTGATGGACTATAAGGATTTTCCTTGTGGCTTACTTATTTATGGAAGCAAAAATAGGTTACTCAGCTCCTCAAGTATGTTCTACCAGTATGTTAAGGCAGAGGAATTGGTTTAGCTCAGTTAGCTGGATTGTTGGTTTGCAGAGTAGCATGTTGCCAACAGTATGGGTTCAATTCTCATTACTAGTTTGAGGTTACTATGAAAAACCCTCCTTCTCAGCCTCTCTTCCCTTGTATGAGAGCAGGTAGCCCCCAGATTAAGTCACCTATCTTTAATGAGAGAACTGGCTATGCAACATATTAGTTCATATCTGATTCTTGCCACCACTTTCTCTGCATCCCTTGATGCCCTAATTCAAAAAACTGTTGATCTTAGACTTCAAATTGACCCAGCTTCCACAGCCTCTTGATGTAACTGCTTCCTAAATTCATTCCTAAATGGTCTGGTTCTAATTTTAAGATTGTTGCCCCCTGTACTTGACTTACCCACCAGACAAAATGATTTATCTGCAAAAACCGTGCTGAGACCACGTAATAACAGTTTTCGACTTGTATGAACAGTGTCCTTTTATTTTTGTGTCTTTGAAAACTGAATTGCAAGGAGTAAGAACTGCTTTTAAAATTAGGAATTTACAAGGAAGGCTGCCGAATTTCAGAAAATAAGGATTCCATACTTATTTTGATTGTGGACAGGGCAAGAGAAATGGTTATGTGTGTTTTTTTAATATGGGTAGTTTTCGTATAAAGTGTATTTTGACATTGTGATTTGGCTGTTATGTCGCTGAAGAATTAGTGAGCAGTATTTTCAAGAATGCTTACCTGTTCACCATTGTGCGATTCCAGTAGTGATTGTTTTGCACACTTTGTTCTGCGCATGTGCTGATGTCATCTGTCGTCAGAGCATGTGAGAGGTACACTACATTGAGCAGCTTCATCTCAAAAATTAAACGAATGAATGTTCATTGCTCTGCCTCTGAAAGTATTCTTGTGTAATTCCTGTACAAGCCTTGTAGAATTCCTGCGGGACTGCATTACTCTTAAGCATACCATTTGCCTTTCTAATTTGTTCTAATATTTGCATATCACACAATCTAAACCAACCCCCAAGAAACAGTCAGGAGACAATCAATCACACCCATCTGGGGTAGCATGGTACTTAAGTGGTTAGCACTGCTGCCTCACAGTGCCAGGTACCTGGGTTCCATTCCAGCCCTGTGCAACTGTCTGTGTGCAGTTTGTACATTCTCACTGTGTCTGCATAGGTTTCCTCCAGGTGCTCCGGTTTCCTCCCACAATGCAAAAACATGGGTTAGGTGAATTTGCCTAGCTAAATTGCCCATAGTGTTCACAGATGTGTAGGTTAGGCGTATTACCAGGGGTAAATGTAGGAGAATGGGTCCCTTTGGAGGGTCAGTGTGGACTTTTAGGGCTGAAGAGCCTGTTTCCTCTAAGGATTCTATGAATTATCACAACTGATCCTGAAGATGATGACCCTCTGTCCCAGCATTAACAAATATTTTTTTTTCAATGTAGTGTTAAATTTACTTTTCTTTTGTTAATAAAAATGATTTAAATGTTCACTCAGGCTTTGCCAAACTTTGTGTTAGGGTTTTGGCAGACTTTTGAGTGATTGTGAGTGATATTTTTTGCTGGTCTGCCCCGACCCCATTTATCCCATAGACCCCGTTATTTATATTAAGCGATTTTCTATGAAATGAAATTTCGCTGGAATGCTAGCAGGCGTTATAGGAGAACTACCTATATGCAGACCATCACATTTTCACATTCCAAAGGAATGTTTGTTGCAACAATATCCATTGTATGCATATTGTAAATTGTCTCAGAATATTATTCTGGACAAAAACAAGAAAGAGGACACGATGTTCTGGTGATATTAATGCAAAACAATTTCTCGTGTTTGGATCACCCCCAGTTACACTTTACAAACAGTAAGAAGGGGTGGTCCCACCTTTGTTTTAGGTTTCAGGGGAGTTGTCGATGTGAGTGATTGCTGGTTATATTAGGGCATGCGCGCAGCCGCGGAGTGACAGGCGGCTCGGCTCTGCACTTGGTAGCTTCCTTGATCTTCTTTCAGCCACTGGGTGGTATATTTTCCTCGATTGTGCAATTTATTTTCTCGTTGCTCTGCTGCAAACCATGTCGTCCGCGAGTCCGGCTTTTCTGATGCGGCTTATGGCATCGACCTTTTCCATTGCGGAGAAGGCGCAGACCATAGTCCAGCAGGTGATGAGTGGAGGAGACCTGGGCATTGTGGAGAAGGTGGGTTTGTGCAAGGACAGGCCCGTACTCTGATGTTGTACTTGCTCGACTTCAGCAACTGTTGATCAGGGCAGTTACAGATTTCAGCAACAACTTTCATTTCCCAACTGGAGAAAGTTCAGTTGCGTGCATGTCCGTAATGCTTTATTTTTTTTTCTCTCTTATCTCTATTGTACTTTTGGACAGGGTTTTTTTTACAATCTGTTCCTGCCATGCTTACTGTTATCACACCAGATATTACGATTGTGTTTGGAGTGGCGTTAAATCGAACTTGCATTTACATTAACCCCTCATTTACATTTCACACATTAATTTATTTGAAAATGGCAGCACGATTCAATGTGCAGCCTCTCACTTTGTGTAAAAATCCTTAACTGGTTCTTAGCAAAACAAGTAAAGCAGTGTTGAGTGGTGACTAATTGCAATTGATGGCTCTTGATTTGATGCAGCTTAGTTTTTTAAACCGGTAATTTAACAGAATTAAACAAAAAACTTGTTTTTTCCAAGCTAGACCTTGCTCTGACCTTTGGTATGCACCAATACATGCTGTGAAATTCCTTGTACTGTAGATATATGTAGTGACAAGCATTCTGGAGTGAATCACTAGATATCCAGTCACCTTGTGTTTTGCTGATAAAGGAGAAAAACATGCGAGAAAAAACAATCGTGCATTATTGCCTCGGTCTCTACATTTATTTTTGAATTATGTTTTGTTTTCCTGAAGGCCTTCACTCCTTTTAAGATACATTTTTGGGGCACTGATGTGTTTTTCTGCCTAGTGCCCATTCTGCGTGAGCCTGAACTGTGGTTGGAAGCAGGTTAACCAACTATGGAGGACATAACAGAGGAACCCAGCCTTCCTACCTGATGTCCACAGACTTTGAATTTTCCTGCAATGAGTGCTGAGTCTAGTTGTAGCTCCTAAGATGCTGCCCTGACTGAGATCAGCAACTTGGTGCAATCAAAGGAATCAATACCTGGGACTTTCTGGCTTGTAAGAATAATTTTAAGATGTTTTGAATTATATAGCTTGGGGAGATATCCATTATGTAATGCTGCCTGCCAGTTCTACAACTGCCATAAAAATACAGAACCAAATCTTTGAATTTTTTGTACAATTACATGCTTTACTTCATAATGTATTGCATGTCTAAAGTTCGTAGTAATTTATAAATCTTTGCATAGTTATCCAATGGCAAAGTGTAGAATTATTAATATTTGCATAATGTCTGTCATTGGATTGATTTAAAAGCAAATTACTGCGGATGCTGGAATCTGAAACCAAAAGAGAAAATGCTGGAAAATCTCAGCAGGTCTGGCAGCATCTGTAAGGAGAAAAAAGAGCTGACGTTTCGAGTCTAACTGACCCTTTGTCAAAGCTGCATTTTCTCTTTTGGTTTCAGATTCCAGCATCTGCAGTTTTTATCCAGTGTTTAACCCACTGCCACCTCTCTTGCAGGAATACCTACCCTGAAGAATTACTGCTCTTCTCTCTGACAGAGCTTTGACAAAGGGTCAGTTAGACTCGAAACGTCAGCTCTTTTCTCTCCTTACAGATGCTGCCAGACCTGCTGAGATTTTCCAGCATTTTCTCTTTTGGTATTGGATTGATTTTCTTGACACTTTATTTTTTATTTCTTTGTGTATATGTAGCAGCCAAGGCTGTTTCAAGCATGTTGCACTTGACACTTTGGAAAATTGTTTTCCACGTGAATGAATTTGAGAGTATTTTTAAAAATCTTATTTTTATTTTGTTCCAGTGATTGCAGCTTTTCTTGTGGAATAAAGTTTTCTTGGGGTTGAAAATGCATCCTATAATGCATGACACCAAGTTTGCAGTATGGCTAATTGGTCAATTCTATGTCTGGCTTTCATTTCTTTGTATATCATTTCTCATGAGAGATTTACAAATGTTTTCTGCTGGTCATCTGGCAAGTTTTGAAAATTCAGTTACCAAATGGTTATCTGTAAGATTCTTGCTAGAGAGAGACTGACTTCAAATCTTGCTCCATAGAGTCACATTGAGGCCATAGCTTATAATAACATCAAAATAGTTTGCATGTGAAATATTAGTGGTAATTTAATTTGTTATCATTGAAAAGTGAGAAAAAAGTCCATGAGGGAAGTGTGTCCTCTAAATTTTTAAAATACTAATAATTGACCTCATTTGATGCTGCAAACATAAGTGTATTTTTTTCTATTCAGCCTGTTAAGGGTTGCAATCACATTGCTCTAGAGCAAGTGGGACTTTAACCCAGGTCTCTTAATCCAGAGGTAGGAACATAACCATTGTACCACAAGAGTCCTATATATATTGGAATAATTTAGAGCACCTATTGAGAAATCTTCCCTTTGTTCCACATCATCTGTGTTCTCTCAACATAAATGTCGTCCTTCGTGTTTTTGCATAATTTTTGTAAATTTTCTTTGCACCCTTTCCAAGGCTTTGATGTACCTCTGAGTCCTTGTCACTTCTCTAACTGAGATCTCACAAATAATTTATAAAGGTTTTGCCAGAGTAAGTAAGAAGAAACTGTGTCAACGAGCAGGCAGCTAAATCATAGATTTAAACTAAATGGCAGAAGAACCAGAGGGGAGCTGGAACAAAATTTTAAAGGAGCGAGTTGTTATAATTAGGAATACTGCCTTAATAGAAATTGGATATATATTTAATTAGGAAAATGCAGGGCAATGGGGAAAGAATTGCTGGGGAGAGGAGAAATGAGTTTTGAAAATTTAGCTAATTCAGTTTAATTTCTTTGGTTCAAGTTAGTAACCCGTACACATACTGCCCTGTCCCAATAACATGGCGTAGATTGTGAACTTGTATAGGGACTAGCTGTCATGGAACATATTACAAGTAAGTAATACAGAAAATGCTGGAGAAACTCAGCAAGTCAGGCAGCATCTGTGAAAAGAGAAACAAAATTAATATTTCGCATCCAGTCTGACTGTTCTTCAGAACTCTAGAGACATTTGTTTACATTTCAATTTTTTCATATTTCTAACATAGACTGGAGCCAATGATCTACAAACAAAAGCTGATCGATTGGTGCAGATAAGCATCTGTTCATCATTGGCCCGTAAATTCCCCAAACTAACTATAATTGGAGAGGAGGTAAGGAATTACAATATCAATAAATGTTTAATTCAATATTTTGTTCTATAGATTTTCTTTTAGTGTAGTTTCTTGTCGCAAATTTTAGATTGTTTTGATAAGAAAAGATGGCATATTATTTGCCTTTCTTGAGTAACTTTTTTTTATAGATAGATTCCCTACAGACTGGAAACAGGCCCTTCGGCCCAACAAGTCCACACCAACCTTTTGAAGAGCAACCCACTCAGACCCATTCCCCTACATTTACCCCTGACTAATGCACCTAACACCACGGGCAATTTAGCAGGGCCAATTCACCTAACCTGCACATCTTTGGACTGTGGGAGGAAACCGGACCACTCAGAGGAAACCTACGCAGACACGTGGAGAACGTGCAAACTCCACACAGACAGTTGCCCGAGGCGGGAATAGAACCCGGGTCCCTAGCACTGAGGCAACAGTGCTAACCACTGAGTCTTGAGAGGTTAAGTAGATATTGTTGACCTTTTACTTGTTTCCATCCCAACTCCCTTGCACATCCATTCCAGTGAAAGATATATTCATACAAGATCAATGGAAGAAACGTATGTAGTGAGGAAATAAGAGAATGAGTAGGTCATGTCACTCCTCAAGAGGTTGCTGCCAAAATACCACCAACACATTTCTAGCCCCACCAGAGAATCAAACATTCTGGATCATTGCCATGCAACCTTCAAAGACACCTGCTGCTTTTATCCCCTGCCCACACTTCAGAAAATCAGAACACAGTGCTGTGTTCATACTCCAGCTTACAAGCAGAAGCTGAAACGGGAGGACCCTTCACAAAAGGAATTCTCGTCCGAAGCAGTGGAAGACTGTTTCTGGGATTGCTTGACATTGGGAGAATGGACTGTGTTCAAGTACTCAGCAGAAAACTAAGATGAGTACGCCAACATCATCACAGACATCATTAGCACATGCATGGAAGACTGCATACATTGGACTTCAGTAAGGCGTCCAACAAGATTCCCCATGGGAGACTGGTTAGCAAGGTTAGATCTCATGGAATACAGGGAGAACTAGCCACTTGGATACAGAACTGGCTTGAAGGTAGAAGACAGAGGATGGTGCTGTTTTTCAGGTTGAAGGTCTGTGACCAGTGGAGTGTTACAAGGATTGGTGCTTGGTCCACTACTTTTCTTCATTTATATAAATGATTTGGATGTGAGCATAAGAGGTATAGTTAGTAAGTTTCCAGATGACGCCAAAATTGGAGGTGTAGTGGACAGCAAAGAAGGTTACCTCTGATTACAACAGGATCTTGATCAGATGGGCCATTGGGTTGAGGAGTGGCAGATGGTGTTTGCTTTAGATAAATGCGAGGTGCTGCATTTTGGGAAAGCAAATCTTAGCAGGACTTATACACTTAATGGTAAGGTCCTAGGGAGTGTTGCTGAATAAAGAGACCTTAGAATACAGGTTCATAGCTCCTTATAAGTGGAGTCACAGGTAGATAGGATATGAAGAAGGCATTTGGTATGCTTTCCTTTATTAGTCAGAGTATTGAGTACAGGAGTTGGGAGGTCATGTTGCGGCTGTACAGTTCTTTGTTTAGGCCACTTTTGGAATATTGTATGCAATTCTGGTCTTCTTCCTATTGGAAGGATGTTGTGAAAGTTGAAAGGGTTCAGAAAAGATTAACAAGGATGTCACCAGGATTTGAGGATTTGAGCTGTAGGGAGAGGTTGAATAGGCTGGGGCTGTTTTCCCTGGAGTGTCTGAGGCTGAGCGGAGACCTTCCAGAGGTTTATAAAGTCATGAGGGGCATGGATAGGATAAATAAACAAGGTCTTTTCCTTGGGGGGGGGGGGGGGGAACTAGAGGGCATAGCTTTAGGGTGAGAGGGGAAAGATTATAAAAGAGACCTAAGGGGCAACATTTTCACACAGAGGGTGGTACCTATATGGAATGAGCTACCAGAGAAAATGGTGGAGGCTAGTACAATTGTAACATTTAAAAGGCATCTGGATGGGTATATGACTAAGGAATGGTTTGGAGGGATATGGGCTTGGTGCTGGCAGGTGGGACTCGATTGGGTTGGGATATTTGCATGGACGAGTTGGACCGAAGGGTTTGTTTCCGTGCTGTATATCTCTATAAGTCAATCTGAGTGTTCCTCAGCCATAAACATTGGATGAACCTGGAAATCAACTCCCTTCTGGAGGCTAGATCTGCAGCATTCAAGTCAGATGACCCAGATCAATACAAGAAATCCAGGTGTGATCTCCGCAAAACCATCAGGGATGCTCAGAGCCAGTTCCGGACTATGTTTGAGGCCTATATCTACCAAACAGACTCCTGTCACACCTATGGCAAGGCCTTAACAACATTATAGGATCCAAAACGAAGCAGAGCAAGATAGCAGATAAGACCCATCCCTCCCTGACATGCTCAATGCTTTCTGTGCTCGGTTTGGGCAGAATGCCAGCGGTGTGGTGACGCCTGCCCCAACAGCCCTGTATATGCCTGTTCCCTCTGTCGCTGCTGTGGACATCAGATCGGTCTTCCTGGGGGTCAACCCAAGGAAAGTGACAGGCCCAGATGGTGTCCCAAGTTAAGCACTTGGATCCTGTACCGACCGACTGGTGGAGGTATTCACTGGCATCTTCAACCTATCCCTCCGACAAGCCGTTGTCCCAACCTGCTTTATGAATATTACTGTCACCCCCATGCTTAAGAAAGCACATACAGTGTGCCTTCATGACTACTGCCCAGTGGTTCTGACCTCCATAATCACGAAGTGCTTTGAGAGGCTGGTAATGGCCCACATCGACTCGAGCCTCCCAGCCTGCCTTGATCCCCTGCAAGTTGCTTACTGATGTAACAGGTTCACAGTGGATGCCATATCCCTAGCTCTGCACTGGAGCATTATCAAGGACACTTACATCGAACTCCTGCTAGTTGACTACAGCTTTGCCTTCACCACCATTATCACCTCCAGGCTGATCTCAAAACTCTGACCTTGGTCTCAGCTCTGCTCTCTGCAACTGGATCAACAGACTGGAATCAGTGAAGATAAGTAACCGCACCTCCTCCATGATAACACTCAACACTGGAGCACCACCCCTTGTATGCCTTGTGCAATGTTACCTGTATGCCTCTGTCTAAATCTTTTATTCTGTACATCAATGCTTGCTATGATCGGCCTGTACTGCTCATAAACAAAGATTTTCACTGAATTTCGGTACAAATGACAATAAATAAATAAATCCATCAATCATGTTTACTCAGTCATTCTATATGATCATGGTTGATCTAATCTTGGCTTCAATTCCACTTTGTTTCCCATAGTACTTGAATAGCCTATCGTTCAAACAAAATATGTACCTCTGTCTTCAATATATTTAATTATCCAGCCTCCTCAACTTTCCAGAGGTAGATTCCATACTTTCTCAGAGGTAAAGAATACCTTCTCTGTTTTACATGACTGACTCTTTCTTTGAAGTGATGCAGTGTAGTTTTAGATACCCTTACAGAGGAAATATCCTTTCAGCAACTTATTTTTCAAGTCCTGTCAGAATTTTGTATGTTTTAGTGAGATCATCTCTCATTCTTCTGAACTCTAATGAGTTGAAATCCTGACTCCTCTTACAAGCAATCCTTTCATCCCGCAAAGCAAACTGATTTACAGTCTCTGAAAAGAACTCCAAACTTAAAGTATGCTCTCACTAACATTATGAATGGGTTTCTAAGCCCCTGGATCTTTGGTCCATTAACAGTGACACTGGTATCCATGCAAATGAATGATGGTGCAAATTTCTTGAAGGGATATTTTTATTAATTCCATCACTTTTATTTTAGGAATTGCCATCCCAAGATGTAGATGAAGGTTTAATTGAAGCTGGTCAATCAGAAGAGGTGTTGAAGTATTCCTGTCCAGCTCAGTACAACCACATCAAGGAAGATGAGGTGAAATGTAACTAATTTAAGAAAATGTGAATGATATAGAAGAAGAAAAGTTAGTTTCTTGCCTTGGCTTAAGACTCTGTTTTAATTTCTGAATATTGTATGTAGATCAGGTTTTGAAAACTGGTACAGGGATTAAGTATTTATTGGAAGTGAAATCTTTGTATTCAGTTTGAAAGATTCCTGTAAAGGTGGCTGTGGAGTGACATTGACAGATTGCCTCAGCTCTGAGTGGCATTCTGATTGAAGATCCAAGGCACGTGACTTCAAAGGAAGGGAAAAATGTGATCTCCCATGTCCTAAATAGAAAATTCCAATACTTGGATAATAATACTTGAATTTAAATTGCAATCTCTGATTGTTTCACTCGTTCAATCTGCATGGATCAGATATAGCAGCCAATTGCATTGGGGACCCTGTTGCAATATCGCTGGATGTGTCCACACAGTTCAGGATATATTGTGGTGTTGAGAATCCGATAGATGAAGCAGTTGGAGTCTTCTGTCCTCTGATAGGAATTACAACACTGCACATGATTGTTTCTGTACTTCATGTATTCCAGTTCTTGTGGATGGACCCTGGATTTGTTCCACTGAGCAGAAGCTGAGGATGGCGCCTCTTTATATTGTGTTTACTTGTGCTGTCAGATTTGCTCAAGGACAGTTAACCTACTCAATGTGCCAACTGCTGTACAGATTTAGTAATGTTGGCAAGGATATGGAAACATTTAATTTTACTGTCAATAAGTTGAAACAAGCTGAAGTGGTTTTGGAACATAAGTGAGTATAAATGGCATCAGTCACCCTACTCTGCTTGGATGGTGTTACCAACCCCAATAATTCCTCTGCTGGGGTCACTTCCATCAAATCTGGTGGTTGTCTGCCAGATTTTGTTTTTCTCTGTCCCTGGAATTCTCTGCTTTCTCTTGAAAAGGAGTGTGGAGTAGTGTTAGTAATAGCAAGTGAGGATGTGAACTTCTTTTGCTCATTGTGTCTTAGGTGAAAGTCAAAATTGGGCAGGCCTCAGATGAAGTGCCACACAATGAAAGTGGTTACAGTGTGATTGAGCACTATCTGTTGCAGAATAGAAATCAGGATTATCATGTGTATATTCCATATGTGCGTATAAATGGCACTGGAAAAATAGCAGAAATAACAGCTGTGTTGTTAGTTTGTGTATTTCTGTATCTAGAAGAATGCTTATCTAACAGAATAATTTGATATGCTTTCTCAGATCGTGGTTTGGGTCGATCCACTTGATGGCACAAAGGAATACACCGAAGGTAAGCATATGCTCATTTTAATATCATCTGGGTTCATCTTTTGTATTTTTCATGATGTTATCAAACAGAAAGAGAAATGTAAAACCAAGGAAATTATTAGACTCTAAACCACTTGAAGTGGATAGACCTACATTAATGAACTCTTGGATGTTTTATCCAGACTACGCTCCACCTGAGGGAAAGTTTTGGCTTTTGGGTGCCATAAAATGTCGTCATGTTTCTTCTACCTCTTGTACAATATATGTTGACTGCAAATACTAAATATTCTATTTTTCAGTTTGGGGTAGAGAAAGGCCAGCAGCTTATCTATTAGAATATTTCTTTTCTTATATCATAATTAAATTAGTTAGTGTTTGTTTTCATGATTAAGTCAGATTTGCTGAAACACACTTTGGGTTTGATTTTGTTTCAAGTTACCCCTTGAATTAACTTCTTAAAAAAATTTTATTTTGTTCCATGGTGAATATTCCAAGAGCTCTTGGCTAACATGGACAGGTATCTCTTTCAATGAGCAGCTGAATTCACTTTTGATTTTAGGCTTAAACTAATTGAATGTTTTGATCTGCAGGCCTCTTGGATCATGTGACTGTGCTTATTGGAATTGCTTATGATGGTAAAGCAATAGCTGGTGTAATCAATCAGCCATATTACAATTATCAGGTATGATCTTTAAAAAGTGAACTTTTTTTTTCAAATCCAGCTGTTTTAGATTAGATTACTTACAGTATGGAAACAAGCCCTTCGGCCCAACAAGTCCACACCAACGCGCAACCCACCCAGACCCATTCCCCTACGTTTAACCCCTTCACCTAACACTATGGGCAATTTAGCACGGCCAACTCACCTAACCTGCACGTTTTTGGAATGTGGGAGGAAACCGGAGCAAACCCACGCAGACACAGGGAGAATGTGCAAACTCCACACAGAGTCGCCTGAGGCGGGAACTGAACCTGGGTCTCTGGTGCTGTGAGGCAGCAGTGCTAACCACTGTGCCACTGTACCGCCCACTATTTTTGAAGGCTCTTGCCGAGCAAACTGATCATCTCAATAATAGAGCAATGTGATTGAATGTTATTGAATGCAATTTGGTACTCTTCTTTTTCCATCATAGATAGTGACTTATCGGCATCAGTATCTACTAATGTGTTTGCCACCTTTTTTCACTCCTGCCATTCACAATCTTTTCACTTGAACGTAGCTGCTCATAAATTATTAAAGTTGCTGAGGCAATTTCATAACAAACTTATTTTGAAAGTTCATCGAGTTGAGTCATTAACTTTGATTCTCGCTGCATGGATGCTCACTGACCTGTTGAGTGTTTCCAGCGTCTTCTCTGTATGATTTGGAGCATTAGCTTAATTTTACAGCTGATTTATGCTCCTAGTCCCAGTTGTGCTGATGAATAGAGAGGAATAAAGAACCAGTGGTCCAAGTCTGATTTAAAGCATTTTTTTATCTGTTGGTGGAAGCCCAAGACCGATTTATTTTCAGATATTGATATAAAGAACTGACAAAACATCATCAAAAATTATGTTAAACCTTTGACAAGCCTAAAAGTGTGCTATTGTGTGTAACACACAAGCAGTGATTCATACTTTTGCTTCCTCAAGTCTGAAGAAATAAATTTTACATGGGTCTTTTTGAAGCAGTTTTTGTCCACTACAGCTTTCTTTTCAGCACATACTGGTTCAAGGAAAAACTGGAGAAAATTGCTTCTTGACTTACTTACATTCAGCATAGTAAATGATTAGAATGTGAAATGAGTGAAAATTAATTTCAGAAAGAAAATTATATGCCAGAAGAAAAATGCTAATTTTGTGTGTAATGTATTACTTTTGAAAGCATAATTTTCTTTCAGGCTGGAGCTGGTGCTGTTCTTGGTCGGACCATTTGGGGTGTTCTGAATCTTGGAGTGTTTGGAATTCAATTGAAGGAAGTGCCAGAAGGGAAACATATCATCATTACAACTCGTTCCCACAGCAGTAGGCTGGTAAATGACTGCGTCTGTGCGATGAACGCTGATGAAGTAATAAGGGTTGGAGGAGCTGGTAACAAGGTACTTATTGAAGCAAATAATATTTAAATAATTTTGAGAATGTCATTTTTAAGTTTTGTTACATAAATTTTACTTCATTTTAACCTTTCTTTGGGCCACAGCGATTAAAGCACATGGTCAAAAATCTTGTTCAAAAGTGTAGCTTTCAAGTAGTATATTAAAGGGGGGGGAAAGAGAGGCAGCGATGTCTTTGGAGGAAACTCCAGATCTTGGGGATTTGGTTGCTGAAGGCATTGGAGTAATTAAAATTGGGAATGTTCAGGAGTCTGGCCTTAGAAGCTCAGAAATCTTGGAAAGTCATGGGTCTGGCCTTTGTGAAAATTGGAAACGAAAGATCAGAAATTTGAAATAGAGGCAATGTGTGACGAGGAGCTAGTGTAGGTCAATGAACATGAGGATGCTAGGTGAATGAGTAGCAGG
Organism: Chiloscyllium plagiosum; assembly: GCF_037043375.1. Taxonomy (NCBI): domain Eukaryota; kingdom Metazoa; phylum Chordata; class Chondrichthyes; order Orectolobiformes; family Hemiscylliidae; genus Chiloscyllium; species Chiloscyllium plagiosum. Next base: position 45,402,318 of record NW_028270148.1, read on the forward strand.
ATTGGATGATCTTAAGTTTGTGGAAAGGAGACAATGGCAGATTATCTGGCAGTTGATTAGAATACTCAAGTCCCGAGGTCATTAAATCCATGGGTGAGGGTTTCAGCAGCAGATAAGCTGAAGTGGATCAGAGATGGGTGATATTATGAGAGTGGAAATTGGCAGTCCTAGTTATGGCATGGACTTGTGGTTGAAATATCATCTTGGAATATCAGCTATGCCACTGACATTATAAACAGATGTAAGACAGTTTCCAAGGAGTGGAAGTCGATGGCCTAACAGTTTGTGGCCTGTACTTTGTGACGTCTTACTTCCCCATGTTTGGATGGTGGATGTTCAGCTCAATACTGGATGACGGCCTGGCAATTTAGAAGCAGTGGAGAGGTCAGGTGACATAGAGCTGTCAGTATACATGTGGAAGATGATAGGTTTAGGCTTCTGTATTTGAATGGCAACATTTAGATGAGAAACAAATACGCAAAAGATTCTTGGGGGACATGAGAAGTAACAATTCTGGAGTGGGGAAGAGAAGTCATTGCAGGTGATTTTTCTAATTATATGAAAACTTAAGAACAGGAGTAGGCTATTCAGCACATTGAGTATACTCAACCATTCAATAAGATCATGGCTGATCTGATTATGGCCATAGATCCACTTGATTCCCTTGCTGATCAGTAATTTGCCGAACGTAGCCTTGAATATATTCAATGACTCAATTTCCACTGATCTCTGAGATAGAGAATTTCATAGATGATTGATCCTCCTGATCACAGTTTTAAATAATGTCCTCTTATTTTTAAATTATGCCTCCTAGTTCAAGATTCTCTAGTTAAGGGAAGCATCCGCTCAACATCGATTCTGTCAAACCCCATCAGAATTTTGTATGTTTCAGTATGAACACCTTCATTACAAATAGAAATAGGCCATTTGGCCTCTTAGGCCTGCTTTGCCATTCACTAAGATCATGGCTGATTTGTTTATATTTTGAATTCCAAGTTGTCATCTATCGCCCATAATCTTTGATTTTCTTGTCTAGTAAGAATTTGTCTACCTTCAACTTAAAATATTCAGTAATTCCCAGTTCCACCATCTTACAAGGAGTTCCAGTGTTGCACTCCCTCTGTCCTAAAAGGGTAACCCCAGATTCTTAATCAGCCCCCTAGTTCTGAACTCAGCCACAAGAGGAGATATCCCTTCTATGTCCATGTTGTCAACACAAGTAAAGATCTTACACACCAGTCAAGTTTCACCTCACCCTTCTATATGCAATGGAAATAAGCTCAGTCTGTCCGTTTCCTCATGACAAACCCTGTATTTCAGTTATCACTCCAGTTGAACTTCTCTGATGGGTTGCAACACATTTACAGCCTCCTTTTGTCATGACTCTGAGGTAGTGCATTGGAAAGCAAGCCTCACTATTTGTGGAATTGTCACAATGTGAAAATCTGATTCATCCATTGAATTGCTTAATTTTACATATCTGTCTAATTTAGATTATATTTCCTGCTTGCCAGTTTGTTGGAATCTTTCCAATATCCAGTGAATTTTGGAACATTATCAGCAACTACTAGTTGCTAACTAATTAGCCATCTCTTTTCGGACCCAAGGAGGAAGTCCATCAGGACCTGGGTACTTAGCCTGCAATTCAATTAGTTTGTTCATCACTGCTTTCACTGTGATTGTATTTTCACTGAATTCCTGTCTCCAGTTATTACTGGAATGTTTTTGTATCCTCACTGGTGAAGAAGGCAAGATGCTTATAATTTTAGCCACCATTTCCATGTTATCTACTACTGACATCCCATTCTTACTCTCAAACTTCTCTTGACTGACTTTCCTTTCCAATACCAGTAGAAATTCTGGCCATCTGTTTTTACATTTTCTAGCTAGCTTCCTCTCATTTTATAATTTTGTTTCTCCTGATCATTCTCTGCTATTCTTTCTCTGCTGACTAATTATCTGATCTGACCCTCATATTTGTGTAATCATATGCTTTTCCTTTAGTTTGATGTTTTCATTTACACCTTTAATTATTTATAGATGATGGATCTTCTGCTTAGAGTTTCTCTTTATGGTAAGAATAACATACTTATTCTGGGTTTCCAGAAATATCACTTTAAATGTCTGTCACAAATGATCTAACTTTTAACTTAGTATCTCAGTGTGCTCTTATTAATTCAGGTTTCACATCCATTATTACTTCAATTTATAATTCTAGTCTTAGACCCGCTCTTCTCCCTTCCAAACCGGGTATAAAATTCAATTATGTTTTGATCACTGCTGTCTAGGGCTGTCTACTCTGACATCATTACTCCTGTTACATTACACAGTGATAATTTCTTACAGCAGCATTTCTGAAACAATCTCGGAAATATTGGTTGAACTCCTCACGCAGGCACCTATTTCAAATTTTGCCAGTTTATATGTAGATTACAATTTTTTGTGATTATTGTGTCTTTTTTTTAACACAAGTACTCAATATTTCTTATAGTATACTTTATCCCACATTGTCGCTACTGCTAGGGGCCTGTTGATCACTCCCACTAATGACAACTTTCCCCTACTAATTCTCATGTCCACAGAAACCAATTCTACATCTTGATCTACTTGACCAAGGTGGTCTCTAACCATTGTGCCAGTGGCATCCTTGATTATCAATGCTATCCTTCTACTCTTACTGAGCTTCCTATTTTTCTTCAGTGTCTATGATATGGAGGAGCTGGTGTTGGATTGGGATAGACAAAGTTAAAAATCTCACAACACCAGATTATAGACAAATAGGTTTATTTGAAAGCACAAGCTTTCGGAGTGCTGCTCTTTCATCAGTAGTTAGTGGGCAGGATCATAGGACACAGAATTTATAGTAAAAGATCAAAATGTCATGCAACTGATTGAACAAATCCAGATTGTTGTTAAATCAATCAAAATCTATATCCCCATTCTAAGTGATTAAAGACTTAACAGCAATCTAGGTTTGTTCAATACATCACATCATTTGTATGACACTTTGATCTTTTACTATAAATTCTGTGTCCAATGATCCTGACCCACTAGCTACCAGATGAAGGAGCAGCGCTTGAAAGCTTATAATTTCAAATAAACCTGTTGGACTATAACCTGATGTTTGTGAGTTTTAACTTCTTCAATGTCATATGTCTCGTAATATTCAGGACCCAATCTATGTCATTTTGCAGCCCACCTATATCCCTGTAAAGAATGTCAAATGATAGTGCACATTGAAGTAAATAAATATCAATTCATTTAACTTAAGGATACTATGTGCATTCAGATACAGAACCTTTAACCTTGTCTTCTCATTATCTTTGTTACATGTAATCTTGACTGCTAGTGTATTGTATTAATAATAGAGATTATTACTGTTGATGTTTCCTCTTCAGCGTGTTGCTTAGCTGCTCATATTCCCTGAGTAGAACTTCTTTCTAAGTCCTATTTTATTGGTACTTGCATCGCCCATGACAACTGGATCCACCCTCTTCTACTGTAAGTTCCTATTCAGCTCTGAGCAGGTGTCCTGAACCCTTGTACCACATAAGCAACAATCTTTGGCTACAGCCTGAAACAAGGTGCCCTAGTCAATCCACTTTTCCTTCCTACACACTTGTTTTCATCTGTTTACGTGAGCCCCTCAAATTTGTTAGATATTTGCAAGGGCTGAGGCCCCTGCAGTACAATATTCTCCAACCTTTTGCGGCCACACTCTCCTGCTCTTAACTGCAGATGGATTCGGACTGCTGTATGCTTTGGGATGTGACTGCCTTCTAGATCAAGATTTCCAGATACCTTTCCCTGATGTGTCATAATTTCTTCAAGACAGCCTCCAATTCAATAGCCTTAAGTTGGAGTTCTTATATTTTTATACATTTTGTGTTTGTCTGAATCCAGAAGTTCCCACATTACACAGTTGCAACACAACAGGTGTGCCATCACTGAACAGATTAGTTCAATGTAATTTGTTAATGGAATCAGTCATGTGAAATAAATTACTATTCTTAGCCACAGCTTTAAAGAATCTATCAAATCTGATACCATTTTACTCTCTAATACTACATGCTCTGTAAAAAAGCAGGTGATTGTTTCAGGACTCAGAAGAAAAGAGTCCTATTGAACTCAGTGTTAACTCTGTTTTTCTCTCCATAGCTGCTGCCAGAGCCACTGAGTTTCTCCAGCACTTCCTGTTTTTATTTCAGATCTCCAGCATCAAACCTATTTGAAGGATTCAAATATGAATTCAGCCCTTTCCAGCTTCCATCTTTTGATTTCTTTAATATGTTGCTTTTAATAACTTCTAGGTATCAATATTAATGTTTTTGTCTATTTATGGATCTTCCCTAACTCCAGTGTCCTTAAGCAGGCTATTTGCACAATCCTTTTGTGTGAAGCATGTAACTACAGAACAGTTTACAAGACTCCTGTAAAAACAACCTTTATTTTTGGTATATATTTAAAATTAAACATGTGCCATTTTGTAGCCACTGAATTGGTGCAATCCAAGGTGGTTAGGAAAGTCAGTTCCAGCCCCTTCCCCTACTTTGCTGAATTCCCACACTAACCAATCTCCTAAGCTTTGAGATTTCCACTTTTTCCAGTTTATATGTTGTCACAAAGCTGTTCCTTTTCTCAAGGATACTGTGTCCTTGGTTTTCTCCAGAGGGGTTATTAACAGGCTGGGCTCCAAAATAGCTGGATCTGGTACCGAGATGAAAGTCCTTTTTTGTTTATATGTAAACAGATGAGTCTTTAGGCTAAAGCTTTTATGTTTTTATAAGTAACCTGTATAAATCAAAGGGGCGTGGCCAGCTCTCTAGCGGAGAAGTTCAGTCCAGAATGAGTTAGGGAGTTCAGCTGTGGAACTGTGTGAAAACAGACTGCTAGAATCTCTCTCCTTCTGCCCTTCTAATGTCAACCTGTAAACCTTCGTTTCATTTTTACTGTGTTTAAGGGATTTGCTTACTGGGACTGTTGTGTATATTCGGGAACAGCATAATTAAATCTAGTTTGGATAGACTAAATTCTGTAGAGGTTCTTTATTCTGTTCCTTGTGTTTCATTGTGTAATTTGGGGAATAGATTTTTGTCTATTTTAAAACCTGGTAGTCAACCTAGCTAACTTACTCCGGGTGATTTTCACTGTACACTTACCAAAACAAATTGCAAAGTTATGGTCTGGGCTGCCTGCTTAAGAATATTGAGTGGTCTGGCCTAGTCCATAACAATGTAGATTAAAATCTTATGTGATTATTGTCTCTTTTTTTTCCTACAAGTACTCAATATTTCTTGTAGTGTACTTTATCCCACACTAACCAATCTCCTAAGCTTTGAGGTGAGGTCACCTGTCATGATCTGTCAAAGGCTGTACAGGAGCAACAAGGATGAGGAGTAATAGTGTTCTTGCACCACTGTCCTGATTTATGAATTTGACAGCCCTTTCTCCATGGCAGGCCGGAAACCTATTTGAAGATTCGAACACGAATTCAACCCTTTCCAGCTTCCATCTTTTGACTTCTTTAATATAAGTTCTGAAATAAAATATAACATGTAATGTAAGTGTACATTATCCCTCTTTGAATTCTCTGCAAACTTGGATATGATCAACCTCAGCAATTTTCTTCAGTCGCTTCTCTTGCATAATTCAGCTCAACAGAGTTGCAAATGCTTGCTTCCACTCTTGCTGATTTGAATATATTGAGACTATCCTTCTTCCTCCTATTTATGATGTGATTTTTGAAGGTCTATCCTCAACTCCTTCCATTCCATATGGCTGACATCTAACAACATCATCTCTCAGGTGTGAGTCGCCTTCCTCTTGTGTATGAGTAACACCATAGCTATATCTACAGTCCTTCACAGGTCTTGGACTCTTCTTCTGGTATCTCATTTTGGATTCTTATGCATTCTTCTTTGAGGGAAAATTCAGGGAATAATTTTCAGTTCTGGACATTGAAGACCACTTTCCTTAGCTGTACCAGATTGTTTGTAATCTCAGTCTGTGTTTAGCCCCAGTTTAGTTTCTAATCTCATGCCATTTCCATCACGAATATTTCTTACCTCCACCTCTAATATTGCGACTGCTGCAACCATAACCTTCATACATACCTTGCATTAATATGAAGTGTTGTCTTATTGTGTGCTCTCCAAAGTTAATTAACTTGTTGTTTGTGTTTTCTTTTTGATAGGTCATACAGCTTATTGAGGGGAAGGCCTCGGCTTATGTATTTGCTAGTCCTGGCTGTAAGAAATGGGATACCTGTGCTCCTGAGGCTATCCTTCATGCTGTTTCAGGTATTTGTTTCTTTATATTATTAAATCTGAATCAGCCTCAAAATAAAATTTACAAGCAAACCGTGGAAGAAAATATAACCACAGTGTGGACTTGCCCAGCTTGACAATTTGATTATCAAAGAGCCAGTCAAACTTGACTCCAAGTTATGATTGCAGGGTATGATCTTGTAACTAAATTTAACTTACAGATTAAATGGCACTTTTGAACTGTTTGAAAAATATGAACATTCCCTCCTTATCCTCCATGACCTGGACGCAGCCTTTGACACGGTTGACTGCATTACCTTCCTGGACTGCCTCTTCACCTGTTGTCTGACTGAATGAGACTGCTGTCACACAGTTCCATTCGTATTTATCTAGTCACAAGCAGAAAATCACTTGCAGTCTCTTGTCTTTTTCTCCATATATTCCTAACTTTCATGTTCCCAAGGATCTATCATGGTTCCCTTCCTGTTTCTCATCTGCATGCTGCCCTGAGATAATTTGAAACAGTTATTTTTCACATTTTAGACATCGACACCCAGCTGTACCTCACATCAATTCTATTAACTCCTCCACTCTTGCTGCTTTGTTATACTGCTGCTTTTCCAATATCTAGACCTTAATGAATAGAAGTTTCCTCCAATTAAATGTCTTCTCTATTCCTTTCCCATAGACTCTGTCCCTCTTCCCTAGCAGCAATCTGAGATTAAACCAGTCTCTTTAGAATTAGTGTCACATTTGAAGCCATAATGTGCTTCTAATTACACTTTACACTTGTTTTTAACCACTGTAACATCACCACACAGAGTCTAGTTATTAGAACCTTTATTAGATTCAGGAGGTATCAACAAGGTACTGTCTGAGCGAACCAATTCCAATAGATGCAAATAAAGCAGCCAAAGATGATAAATAACAAATTGTCTTGTTTGAAAACTTTTTATTGTAATTATTTTTATTCCTAGGTAAACTGACAGATATTCATGGGAATTCCTTGCAATATCATAAAGATGTGAAGTTTATGAACTCAGGTGGAGTCCTTGCAACTTTAAGGAACTTTGACTATTATGCAAGCCATGTTCCTGACTCTGTTAAAAAGGAACTAGTTCCCTAAAAAAAGTTCTTACTTGCTGCCTTTGTAACCTCGAGTGACCAAAATGTTTGAAATGTTCTTTGGTTTAATTCTAATTACTTCCTCAAATAAGTTGCAGTCTGGAAGATTAATACGGGAGTACTTTTTACTTTGCAGGGCAAGTGCTGATCTGGAGAGCTGCTGTTTGCCTGTTTTGTGGTTGTGCACAGTTCAGTTGAGTTCACACTTATACACTTTGGGTCAACTGAAACTAATCTTTGTTGCAGAAACGTTTACTACATCAAATAAATTTTTTTCTTTTGAATTATGTGAACTGATACACATGATTTTTATGGTTCCCTACAACAATATTTGATCTAAGTTTTCATGGGCAGCCTTCTGTTGAATTTTGCCCTCATTGAAGAAGAATGGAAAATTAGTTCTCTCTAGTTCTGCTAAATCCTTATGTGCAAAGATTCTCATTAAGCTTTCATCTTTTGTGGTGTCAAGAAATAGGTGAATGTTTGTTGAAAAGAAAATGTAATTTCTTTTACATCATTGATTTAAATAAATCGCAATTGATACTTTACAATGTGCTGTTTCAGAAAGTGATGTTTGTTTTGGCCCAACAAGCAAAAGCCCGGTGAAGTATTGTGGCTGGAACTACTAGTACTAGTTAACCAGTTCATTTTGGACACTTTGCAGTGCCAGCAGTGTTGACAAGGGTGATGGTAGAGCCTTCCCTTGAAGCCAATTAAAATAGTTCCGTTCATTAAGTGTTTGTCAGAGGCTTGGGAGGATTGAATTTTGAAGGGGATTCATAAGTTTTGCAGCAGCTAAAGGGAGGTTGGTACAGAGTAGTAAGCCAATCATGGGATGTCCTAAGGTGTCACCCTGGTCTCCTAATGTCAGTGGGAGTATGGAGACCCCTTGTTTGCATGTGATGATGGAAGGAATCAGTCAGTGTTCAGGCATTGAACATGTTCCTCAACTCCTGGCATTGCAGTGCCAGAAAAGCAGTGGGAAAATGTGTCTATCACAGTAGCATTGAGAATTTTTGGTGGAAGTCTGAATTTTGCATAATGGAATTCCACTCTTTATCTGATCTTACCTCGCCTTGGCTGCTGTTGCCTTCTATCAGTAAAAGTTGGAAATAGGAACTGTTGAAAATCCTGGGAAGCCTCAGCCACTAAAGCAGCCAGAAACAGGCCTTTAGGAGTTGCCACTCATCACACATGGATGATGTGCTCTGTTGCAAGCAACTTGGAGACATAAGGATGTGCAGACCTGGGGAAAGGACCGCTAGAACTGCAGGTTCAGTGGGGGCATGGATGATGGGTCAGAACAGCCAGTGTCTAGAGTGATGGGGGGGTTGGGTAAATAACAAGAGACAGCTAACCCAAATCTCCATGGGGTTCAGCAGGTCTGGGATGGGGTAGGAGTTGGAGGAGAAGCTGAGTCTGAACCTGAAGCCAAAGTCTTTTGTTTTCCTTTGGAGCTCTTGGTACTCGTGGCTACAGAGGATGTAAATAAAGTTGCTCAAATTTCCAATATT